>NW_026596069.1:21911439-21925864 GCF_907164565.1 Psammomys obesus
TGTGTGTGTGTGTGTGTGTGTGTGTGTGTGTGTGTGTGTGTGTGTGTTTATGTGTACCATATGTGTGCAGGTATCCGCAGAGGCCAGAAGAAGGAATTGGATCCCTGGAAATGGGGTTACTTCTGCTCTTAGCCAGTAATGTGAGGACTGGGGAGCTGGACCTGAGCGCTCTGCAAGAGCGGTCATCTCAGCCGCTGACCGTCTCCCCAGGCCCCACCCAGTAAAGTGTTATGTGACCCTAGGCACATAGCTTTATCAAACACTACACAAACAAAGCATGTACTAATAATAAACAATGAATAAAACATTCTCAGACAATTATTATATATATTTAATTTTAGTGTCTATGAAAGAGGTAAGGAAATTTGCATAGTAATGAGATGATATACTGTTAGTTTTGTATAAAAATATAAGTCTTGACTGAATATTTCGAATTGCAGTATGTAGGGCATCTATCACATTTTTAAGAGTTGATCAACCTTGATTTTTATGGTCATCGATGCTGAGAGAACCGGTTCACGTAAATATACAGCACAAAATGACAGAACTATGTTTAGGACCATCACAAAAATGGCTGGACGTGCTATCCTGGTCCCAAACCAAAATTCATTTAATCGCCTCTTTAATGAAATGCAAGTCAGCAAAATAGGCATCAACATAGAAAACCTAACCCTCCAATGTGGTCTATCCAAAGGTTTATGCGCTTAGCACTCAGCTGGAAGAGTGGTAGGGGCCTCTGAAATGCCGCTCAGACAAACCATGTATGTATATGTGGTGTGTGGTCTGTGTGTATGTGTGTGCTATGGTGTGCGTGTGCGTGTGTGTGTGCATGCGTAAGACTATCCTCTAAACTCTACCATTTGGGGGTCACACTCATAATTTAAGAAACTGGGCTTTAAATGGTACTACAGGACAAGTGAAAGAAACTTTGGGAACTAAGTACCTGGTTGAGTAGGAAGCTTCCAGTTGGAGCTATGTAATTTAGACTTTAAAAGCTTCCATATATTCACAAAACCAAGAGAATTTAGAAATATCCTTTCCTTACATACAAGAGGAATGGAAGATGCTTCTAGTGTTGAAAGCTAATCTCCAACCTTTTCATGGTTCTTGTCTAAAGCATAGTGGTAGGAAATTGGCAAGCTGTAGCTCAGATCCCCTAGTCATTCTCCTGTAAACAGTACTTTCCAAATCTCTTCTCCATGCTCTGTTTGCATTGCTGCCTCTACCTGAATCACTGGTCCTTAAGACAGACAACCTAGTCTGTTGCTCCTTCCCTGTACAGCATCTTGCTTTTCACCTGTCCTTAGGAAGTTAATTAGATAGGTCTTCTCCTGTAATTACATAATAAGGCTAACATGAATGGACTATGACAGGGATCCCCAAACTCTCAGCATATTATTCAAAGACTCATGGAGTGCATAGTCCCAATTCAGATGTTCTTGGTCTCAGTGGATCCCAGGACTGTCGTTGGTTTAAAAGCCCAGCCAAATACCACAACAAGTAAACCCACAGATGTACTGTCCCCAAGCTTTCCCCAGCTTATCTGACCCTTCATGAGACCTCTTTCCTTTAATGTCATTCCCAATCTATGACAAGTGAAGTAAAGTCCTTTCTCTGCATGGTTTGTAGGCTTCAAGAACATGTCTCAGTTTTGTGAATTGCCCTAGTTAAATGCCTCTGGACTCCATACCATTGCACCTAAGTTTCTTCTAAGACATCTGCTAAAGTTCATGTCTGACTCCTCCCTGAGCTCCAAGCCTCTATGCAGAAGGGGAGGAAATCAGAATCCTTGAACATCCTAAGTGGAGCCTCAGAGACCACCTGTAGACAGGCAGGTCACTGACGGTCCTTAACTCACAGCTCTGCTTCTCTCTAGGAACTGTCTTCAGCTGATGGAAAACGCTTCAGCAATGGTTACACCTCTTCCCTGAAGAGGAGAAATCAGTGTAGGACAAGGGATGAAAGATCCCTTTGACTCAGAATTCTTGAAAGGGTCTTCCAGACAAGAGTGCCCATGGGGAGAAGCTGAGCCCTCTGTCATAGACCCACTCATACTTCAGCCAAGTCCTCCCTCACTCCCTTTCTGCTACCCAAGCATGTGTCTGGACATTAATCTCAGAATTTGAGTCTGTCTCATGTAATAGTCAATACACCTACCCTTGTCAGGCAACGGCAATTATGACAGTAAATAAATGCTTTGTAAAGAAACAGCAGAAGTTTTGGAATTCTGAAGTGTAAGCACAAGAGCTTACAGTTGTTTGAAATGCCCCCTCTAATCAATGCTGTGCTCGACGCCTTGATCAGCAGGCATCTCCAAATGAGGGTGGCATGGGAGACCCGGAGAAGTATTTAGGTCTTTATAAAAACACCAGCTGCTTAGCATCCAGGTCCCTCTCAGCCTGTCTAGCTTCAGTCTACGCTAAGCAGAGGACTCTTACCTTGAGTTGAAAGGGATACTTTCCCCTCAGCCTTCTCTTCTCTTTAGGGCAGCGATCACCTGATGTTCAGCTGTACAAAGCTCGGCAAGATACTCTGCTGTCTTCCTTAGCAACCACAGTCACCCCTTTCAAGACCCTGTGTCTAGAGAATGTATAGCAAGTGTGCATACACTCTGAAAATGATTTTCATAAATGCAGTCTATGAGGCTGTGTCACCTCCTGATGATTTTTTTTCCAGAATGGGACAGTTCTCCTGCGCCTTTTCAGAGAGTAAGAACCCATTTCCAAACCAGGGCTCTCTGCATTCTATGTCCAGGCTTTCTTGCAGTGTGGAAGATGTGCTGCTAGCCGGTTGGCTTGGAGTGCTGTGTGCTGAGTCTTTCATTCTCAGTGTGGAGGAGTGACATCTTTAGTGATTCTCTGCCCACTTCCACCACTCCGTGATCTGCAGATCTGAGGCAGTTCTAAACCACTGTGTACGTCTACCGGAGATGTATACAGCCACTCTGCTGGCTAATGAGGCAGTCCAGAGACAGAAGAATACCAGATAATCTCCAAAGCAGAGACACACAGTGCTGACCCCAAGAGAGGGCAACAGTGTGTGGCTTGCTGCTTGCTGTGTTTGTTCAAAACAACTTCCCATTAATATGGATCCTCTGCCACCTGAACGGAAGAGCAGAACTCCTGTGGCATTTCCAGGTTGCTTTTTTCATCTGTCTCCAAAATGAACCATACTCCTGTCTTAATGAAAATGCTACTCAATTACTATGATTTTATTAACAAGACAAGTGTAGCTATTTAGTGTGTAACAATGCAAGAGTTATAATTCCAAGGGGATAGTCAGATGCTAATTCCAAATTCAGAACGCAAAGCAAATTTTTATTAGCCTTTTCCCTGCAAAGGGTGCTTCAGCTCTGTGCTGCAATAATATTTGGATTTGATGCCTGCTTCATTAAGGTCTTAAAGTTTTCTCTCATTGACAGAACATTGTAAGCGCATGAAGAATTTGACAGTTCATAATAGTTTAAACCAAACCTTTACCTTGTTTTTTGTTTGTTTGGTTTTGTTTTGTTTTCATGAAGTCAATAGAACCAAACATATACAAAGTACCCAAGTCATTTCTCTGTCCATTTGAATTGGACTAACGCACTTCAAGCCCATTGCAGATTCCCCATCCATGGGTTAGGCTTGAGCCTAGAGCACAGGGGAGGAGTTTCTAATTGAACTTGAGGTTGGAAATATAAGCGTGACTACCCTGGATTTTTTAATAACTGAAAGCGAATCTTAACTATCGAAATGGGAATTTTCCTGTCAATGAAAATGCCTTTGAAGATATTTAATCAGAGAATCCACAAAGACACAGTAAAGGGATATTTGTCCAAAAACATTAGGAAGCAGTGGTTGAAGAGAAATGAAGCCACCTCCTGCCCGTACCCTGGTGAGTTTTAATGTATTTAGTATACAAGTTATAGGAAGCAGATTCAATTCAATATTATAAAAGTCCCTTAACTGTATATGTGTAGAGCAATATGCTAGGAATATAATGATATAATAAAAGATTTAAAATATCTACAATAGGCCTTATGGAAGCTATAATTAAAAGTGGAACCATGGTCATAAATAACCACAGTTGTACTTCACAGAGTCTAAATAAGAAACCAAGACACATCTTAACTGGGTTTTGTTATATTTACCTAAAAATCAGTCTGGGGGCTAGTGAGATGGCTCAGCCAGTAAAGGATCTTGCTGCCAAGCCTGAAAACCAGGGACCCTCGTGGCAGGAGGAAAGAATCAGTCTCTTTAAGCTGTATTCTCACCTCTGCAGCTGTGCTGTGACCCCTGCGTGCACAAATAAATAACGAGGAAACGTTGGTGGAACTCCGGGGGTCCTGTGGAAGTGTTGGGAAGGATGAGAGGAGCTGGAGGGGATAGGAACCTCACAAGAAGACCAACAGAGACAACTAAACCAGTCCCCTGGGGGCTTTCAAAGAATGAGACATCAGCTCGGGAGCATATATGGTCTAGACCTAGCGCCCCTGCACACATGCAGCCAATGAGAGACCAGGTCTTCATATGAGGTGCCTGACGAGTGGAGGGGCTGTCGGGGCTGTCTCTAACATGGACTGTATTACCTACTTCTGGATCACTTCCCCCAGGCAGCGCTACCTCGCCTGGCCTCAAAGCGTGAAGCTCTGCTCAGTCCTGATGTGATTTGATATGCTGGGGAAGGTTAGTATGAGTGGAGGGCGCTTCTCTTTTGGGGGGCGAAGGGAGCGGGGAAGGAGAGGAGGAAAGGGAGGAGATATCCTTGGGATGTAAAGTAAATAAACTAATATGCATTTAAAAAGAAAAGAAAAAAATTCTTAAAGGGAAAATGTGGGAAATGCGGATTCTTGAGAATATTAGACTGTTGGTAGAATTTAATGGTTTAGAACAGTAAGAAACTTCCTAATCTGCTTGCTTCCCACAAATACCAGTAACTATACCACATAGAAATAAACAACTGCCGTAAGGAAATTAGGAGTTAGTTTGGGCTTCTATGAGAGAGCAGAAGAATTTGTCTGGGAAGGGATGATACTGGATTTGGCCTTGAAGGATTTAGCAAAGAATAGTTAAGCATTATGAGGGCAGAGATCTTCAGGACTTAGGTATTGTCATAAAAACACAGTCCTTACTGCTTACCTTCTCCTCACTGGACTAAGGAGATGGTCCAGGTGACAAAGCACTTCCTGCAAAATTGTGAGGACCCGAGTTTGGATTCTCAGAACCCAAAGAGAGGCAGCCACACACCACGCATCTGTAATCCTGGCACTCCCGTAGTGATGTGGAAGGTGAAGGCGGGTGAAGCCCTGGGAATTCGGGAACCATGCAGCCTGGCAGCAGTGAACATGATGCTCTGTCTCCTATAAGGTGAGGGCAAACATATAAAGTTTTCCTTTCACCTCCATACAAGTGTGCCTAACGACACGCAAACATGTGTGTGCGTGAACACATACACACGCGCGCACACACACTTAAAAAATTACTACCTTCGTGTGAATGCTTCTCAAAGCTCTCTCTATCCTACATAAATATCTATATCTATATCTATATCTATATCTATATCTATATCTATATCTATATCTATATCTATATCTATATCTATATCTATATCTATATCTATATCTATATCTAGCTATATCACTTAAAGCCAAACCTTACTGGTTTGCTTCGGTTTCTCTACTGGCCTGGAAATGTCAGCAGCTGTTCCTTCTCACCGTAGCAATCTGGAATGCCATAGTCACCCTGGACTGGAGCCCCAAGACCTGGGTTTTCAGTACATCCTAGAAAATTCAGTTTTCTCTACCTCATATTTGACTCTTTGTCCAGCTCATTCTCTATCCTAATCCCCGACTTAAATTCTTGTCATTCCTTCGTGAATCCTGATGCCCCCTTTGAACACCTTTCTTCTGAAACTGGTGGAATTTATTGAATTTGTGATTAGTACCACAAAGGGATTTGACAGAAAAATAGAGTGAGCTTGTAAATTCTTAGAGACAGAGGGCTTTCCTATTTAATGCTGGTGCAAGGCTCCTAGTGCTGTTGCCTGAACATGTGTTTGACAAAGGTTTTTAAATTAACGGATTAAACTCCACCGTTGAACAGAATTGATTAATCAAGGCAACTCGGAAAAGACTGTACAGGATGTGTTTCATCAGACGGGCTTTGTACGTGCTGAACGGTTATCAGAATGATAATGAGCAACATAAGAATATTTTAGGGTCTATGAGGCTGTTTTGGCTCGCCCACGAAGGTCAGAGTTCCTCATAAAGTTGATTGATGCTTTCTGCCTTGCGCTGAGCGGACAGCCCTCATCTCACACTGCAGCTTACTGGTCCCGAATTCCACAGATGACCCGAAGTCCCGTGTTTCCTGGAGCTAGCACCGATAAAAGCCACCTGAGAACTCCACGAGGGGACAGGCAGGAGCATTGAGGAGTGCTCGTGAGCCAGCTGGCGCAAGCCGGCACCTTCCTCGAACTTGCCCAGGTTCAGTCATGATGCGTTTGAGTGACAGCAGCACTAATCGCTTCAGGAACACCCAGAACACAGAGTCGTCTGTGCTTCTGGGCTGGATTTTGCAGAAAATGGGAGATGGCACCCAACCCCCTCCGGCGTGCCAAGAGTGTGGCTGGTCTATGTGATACCCAGACAGCTGGCACACTCTGGCACTCAGTGGGACCACTGCAGAAGCTGGTGAATGGTGCCCTGGCTCTCTGGGGTGGGGGTGCAATCTGCATTACAATATGTGCTCCGGGGCTGTGGAAAAGGCTCTCACTGTAGCCCAACACTTTGTACAAGATGCCACTGGGTACTGAAGCCAGTATCACTAAGATTTGTGGCTTTGTCTCCGCCGATGGGTATGAAGTCCAGAAGCTGGCCTGAAGTCGGGGAGGAACCCTAGGCACAGAACGGGAAAGTCAGACACCCTCCTTCATCTAAGGGAGGTACCCCAATATGCCCAAGCAGTTGCATGCCCCATTTGTATAAATGGAAGACTCCTTGCTAATTGACGGGCCCACGAATGATGTGGCACTTTAAATTACCTTGGCATTAATTGCCTGGACAGGTTGTTCACTCAAATTGCCCCGGCTCACTAATAACCTGAACGGGCTGGCGCTTTAAATGACCATGGCACTAATGGCCCAGGATGGCTGCTATTTCACATCGTCCTGGCACTAATGGCCTGGAAAGGGGGCTTGCTTTGCAGATTAACGAGTGTCCTCCAAATGGCAAAGGATTACGGAAGAAAAAAAAGAAAGAAAGAAAGAAAAAGCAAGCATTTTCCAGGGAAATAAGAAAGAAGTTTCCTTTCCCTCTCTCTCAGTATCAGGCACTCTCTGAGCAGGCCTAGAGAATGTGCCTTCTCTGTGAGCCATGTCTTATTTCTCTCTTCACCTTCTCCACCCATCCCTGGTCACACTGGGCTTTGTTTTGCCCTTTCCCTTTTTGTTTTCAGTTTACAAATTAAACACACTTCACTGAAAAGGAGGCAAGGCCTTTTTGCTCCAGCCATTCTGTGTTTTAATTTTTGATTATCTCTATTCCCCATTTCCATGGACCCCCAAGTTATTTGTGGACTGATCTATTTACTGACTGATCATGAGGCACTGATCAATTTATTTATTATCTTCTGTGTGCAAGACCCCTGTTGAGTCCTTGGGCTGGGGAGAAGAGGCCATGGATTTAGACCCGACCTTCGCCCACTTCAGGCCTCCCTCACGGGGTCATTTACAGAGAGCTGCACAGTGGTGCCACCTGGAGGCTATGGGCGTCTGCAGCGAGAGGTGGAGTGAAGATGAGCCATGAGGAGACGAGAGAGTGGATTTCTCAAGACAAAATGTGGGGAGGAGAAGGTCCTGCAGAAGGAGAACACACACAGAGCCAGAAGGGATGGAAAACCAAAGCTCACAGATCACAGCGGAGGCAGCGAGAGGCAAGGCCAGAAAGGGGCTGGAGCTGGATGGGGACACCTGCGGAAGGGAGGCACAGATCTGAGAATCGCTTCTGAAATCGAGCCTCCAGGACCGGAGGACTCACTGCGCATGGGAATCGAGAGGGAGAAACAGGTTGCTTCAGGCTGATGACTGGCTGCTGCTACACACTGCAGAGACAAGCTTTCCGAGAAGGGAAAGGCTAGAGGAGAATAGACAGGAGGATATGATCGCTGAGAAAGTAATGGTTTCTGTGTCCCCTTCCGTCGATTCCATCTCATCCGTCCACCGCTTACAGAGACACTGAGCAAACTCAGCCCTGGAAGCTGTTATTTACGTGACGCTGTGGATACAGTTGAGCTCAGGGAACAAACTGAAGATAAGAGTTGTCTTTTTGTTTTCTGTTTTGGTTTTCCTTTTGCTTCCTTTCTCTGCGTTATTAGAAAATAGAAAAAAAAGCAGTTTTGGAAAAGGATGGACTAGCCCTTCAAAGTCAACCCGTTTTGGACATTTGGATGCTCTTATATCAATGGGTTTTGACAAGTAAAAACAGAAACTTAGAACTTTCTCTGTTTCTCCTCATCCCCTTCCCCCCACATTTGTAAGACTGAATAAGTGGAGAAAGTGAATGGACTTTGCAAAATCAAATGGTGACTTTCATGGAGTTAGTTGATTTCAACTGAACACTGACTGGTGAGACCCTAACATGGATGAAGCCCCATCCAAGACACTGAAGGGTCTAACAGTGTGAAGAGGTGTGGTCCTTGCTGTCAAGGACCGCCGAGTCCCAGGGTGGGATTCGACACATTCTCTCTCTAGGTTCCCTGGCTTGAGACTTGGTCTCAATGGCCAGCCTTTCCAAAGTACACACAAACAGTTTGGAGCAAAGGTGCCTGCTTTGAAAGGCAAACTTGCTGTTTCGTCCAACCCTCAGTAGACAACCGTGTTTGCTAAGTACAGGGCACCTTGCCGGGCACAGTGGGGGGTCTAAGATACTGAGCCATCAACCCTGACCTCCGAGGTTTTTACCTGTGAGCATCGAAGCCCCTTGATGTCTGAGGAAGGGCGCAGCAGCCTCGGTCCTTTTTGATAAAACACGCTCTCTTCTGGGATGTCTTTTATCTTAAATAATGCTGTTTAACAAAGACTTAAGGCAGAGCTTGGGCCAGAAAGAAGCCTGGAACTCCCATGATCTCACACTCATAGACCCAGAGGAAGTGAACAGGGGCTGGGGGATGCCTACGACCACGCAGTTGGTGGCAAATAGTGAGCTAGGCCTTGGGTCAGCCTTCTTCCCCACCTGTGCTTGTTCATGTCTCTGGTGTCACCGGAAGCAACAAAGCTAAGGCAAAGTCTCAGAGCCGACAGTCTGAGGAATATCACAGGGGTGCGCTGAGAAAAGCTAGCAGGCTTTCTTCAGGAAAACAGACCTATATCCGCCTCTGCAGGAACCTCGTGGTTAAGTGGATTTTTAACCCTCACACACCCAGCCACCCCTAATTGTATAGTGGATCGTTTTCTTTATTTCCTTGTAACACGTATCGATAGCCCTGCTCTCCCCACTTTTTTTTTCCATGTTTCACATTCCCAACCACTCCCACCTCCTTTGAGAAGTCTTCCCTGTAGACTACACCGGTGCATTTAAAACAAGGAGCCTGTTACAACAGTGAAGTAATTTTTCTGCTGTTGTTCACACACACAAAACATTGTGAGTTTCGGTATGTGTTCTACTTCCATCCAAAAACAGTTCAGTAGAAAATTCTCTTAAAGAAACAATTCAGGACTTTGAAGGCACACACCATTTTGAGGGGCTGTTGAGATCTCCTGCTGCTCGGGGTAAATCCTGTCCATCAGCTCCACACTGTGACTGTTACCTGCCCGTCAATTAGCATCCATCTGGATTATCACATGGGTGACTGTGGTTTGAGCATGCTTGCATTCAACTTGTTTTTCTTACTACCTGCCCAGAGCATTTGGTGACAATGCAGACAGGCCCCAGAGATGTTGGGAAATGCTTAATTTACATGAAAGTTCTTGACATAATCAGGACAAGATGAACGTAAGTGGAGATAGCTAGGATGTGAAATGAGGATGACCTTTCTAATCAAGGAAGTGTGGAGGAGGAAAGGGAAGTTCAGAGTAGTTTTGCTTCATGTCTTAAAATCTAAGAGCTGGGCTCAAGCTGAGCTGTGGTGGTGCACATCTTTAATCCCAGCACTTGGGAGGCAGAAGCAGAGGGATCTCTGTGAGTTTGAGATCGGCCCAGTCTACAGAGTGAATTCCAGGACAGCCAGGAAACCCTGTCTCAATAAAAAAAAAAAAAAAAAAAAAAAAAACACAGAAAGTTTGATGCACAAAAGTGCTTACTTGAGATAGAAAAGGCATAAGCTTCATGCGTGAGGACATGATGAAAACAAACAAGCAAACATTCTGATTAGGAGCGAAAGGGTGGTCTGGAAAGCTCCGGGCTTACTTGGTGAATCAGTCTGTATCACAGCACATGCGTATCTCCACTCTAGAGGACCTCATCACCACTGGCTCACAATGCAGGACTTTCTTCCTTCAGATTCAGTGCTGTGGTCTTCGTACTATGCCGCCCCCTACCTCTTTGAACACATATACCCACCCAGGACTGTCTTCTGCATTGTAATGTATTCTGTCTCTTTTCTCAATTATTTTATCTCCAAAACTTAATAGAAACTGTGAAATAAAAGTCCTCTGTATCCCCAGTAATGAGTGAAGAAAACAGGCGTTAGTCACTTCATATTCAGAAGGCACCAATACTTGTAAGGAAAGCAAAAGCAATAGCAGGGGTCAGCAAATAGTTCAGAAAGCCTGGAATTTGGACCTCTCTGCTTTATTTGAATGTATCTTTATGACTTGTGTAAGCAATTCAACTGCACTGTAAAATAATCAGTTCTCCAGGATACACAGAAAGGCATGCTCAATTGAACTTTCCATATGTGAAACTTGGAAACATCTTCCTCTAAGCAGAAAGGAATGCTCTGGAAACACACTATTTCAGAAATGATGAAGGCCACATGGAAACCATCGAGATGTCAGGCCATGCCAATCTGTTGTCTTTCCCAATTGGTTTTGGTTAGTGAAGTGTTTTCAGAACTTTCAAAAGAAAACTTTACAGTACTTCTCAGCGATGAGTTCTGCAAGCCCCAGAGTGACTTCTGCAAGATCAAATTAGCTTTTGTGATAGATATTACCATGAAACCAGTAATTAGCTTCTAATGATCCTGCATTTTTCATCAGCTCTGAAGCCATAAACAGATTTGGCTTCTTGGCAAACTCTTTTTGACACAAATACCTGAGATAAGAAAAAAAAAAAAAAAGAAAAGAAAGAAAGAAACTCTTGTGGTGCCTCAGGCCATAGGAATCTGGCAACAATATTATCGACTTTCTCTCTAGGGTGAGTGGCAATTTATACTAATATTTTAGCTCTCTCCAAAATTGTGACTGTAGCATTGCTGGTCAAGCTAGAGAGTGAAGTGTTTTCTAACTTAACCTCAAAGAAAGAAAGGACTGTTTGTTTGTAAAATGCTTTAACCTTTAAAAAAGAAGATATCTGGATCTGGAGAGATGGCTGGGTGATTAAGAACAATTAATACTCTTCTAGAGAACACAAGTTCAATTCCCAGCACCGAACAGAGTTCTTTGTGACCTGTAATTCTAGTTACAGGGGATCCAATATCCTCCTTTGGCCTCTGTGTGCACCTACGAATGTGACACATGCACATACGCTCAGGCATATGGTACGCACACACATACACACACACACAGTGAGTAAATCACTTAAAAATAAGAAAGCAACAACAATAAACAAGTAAGCCTTATAAAATTGAGGAAAAGCATAATCTGATACATTAGGATGTAAAACAACATGAAAAAGTCTTATAAAGATTTAATCATTTAATAAATATTTGTAGCACTATGGTCATTTAAATGAGAAGGGCCCCTGTAAGGTAATATATTTGAATGCTTGGTCCCTAGTTGGTAGAAATGTTTGGGAAGGATCAGGAGGTGTGGCCTCTTTGAAGTTCATGTGGCCTTATTGGGGGAGGTGTGTCACTGGAGAGTGGGTCTTGAGATTTCAAAATCCCATGCCACTCCCAGTCTCTTGCTCTCTGCTTCCAACTTGCAGGGAAGATGTAAGGACTGAGCTACATCTCCAGCACCACGCCTGCCTGTCTGCTGCCATGCTCCCACCATGATGGTCACAACAGACTCGCCCTCTGGAACTTCAGCCAAGCCTCCAGTTAAATGCCTCCTTTTAGAAGTTGTCTTGGTCACAGTGTCTCCCAGCCATTGAAGAGTGACTAAAACATGAGCATTCTTTACCTTTCACACTGGTTTCATTGTTAGCATATAAACCTGAATCAGAGATTAGTCTAAACAGAAGAGGCCCCAGCTCACCCACCCAACCCTGCTGTGGGTATAAGAAAACCCTAAAGAAAATGTGAGTTTACTAGCAAAGGCATCTTCATGAATAATTAAAGGCAAAAGAATTACAGTGAGCAAGACAAGGTTGAGAGGACATAGTGCAGGAAGGAAACAGAAAATGCTGCTGGGAACAGAACAAGAGAGGCCTGGATGGGACGGAGGTTGTGCTCAGCCCACGGGGGTAGCTGCGACATTGCCAAGGAAAGAATCACTCTGAGAACACAACCGGCTCACGAAGCAGGCTTATTCCAGTTGGTCACTAATAGCTCACTCAAAATCTTGTCTACAGCTTTAATTTCTGACTCAGTCGTCTTGGCTGAAGTGGGGCACACCTTGAAAAGAGAAATGCAGCAGGAGTCATGGGATCTTAAGTGTGTTTCTTATTTTTTGACATGCTGCTTAGAGTCTCTGGATTTGATAGAAGCTTTGTTTTTTCGTTTTCTGTTTTGGTCTGGGGTTACTGTTGTGTTTTTTGTTGTTGTTTTATTTTTTGAGGCAAGGTCTGGATGTCTTGGACTCTTTGTAGACCATGCTGACCTCGAACTCACAAGGAATCCTCCTGCTTCTGCCTCACAGAGTGCTCAGACTACAAGCCTGCACCGATTAGAAATCTTAATATAGGTCTCTTGAGTGAGTTTCAGGGAGCATGTTGGACCCCCTGAAATGATGAGCAGATCTTATGTGCACGTGTGCACGTGTGCGTACCTGTGTGTATGTGTGTGTGTAAATATATGTATGTGTGTGTACCTGTATGTATGTGTGTAAATATATGTATGTGTGTGCGTGTGCACATATGTGTATTTGGCTGTGTGTGTGTACATGCATGTGCATACATCTTCCCAGAAGAAACTTTCCAGAGGCCCAGTGACATCTATAAATACATTTTAAAATAAATAAAAATTGAGTCGTCTTTAATGTCAGATAAAAAATCCTTTGCACTTTTAACTCTATGGGTAAATTCTCAGTTCTAGACTTTTGTATTTTCAGCATAAAGCTCAGATAGCTCATTTTATAAAGTAGTGGCATGTCATATAAAAGTCTGTGGGTTCTTGTGTAGTATAGAGACTTAGTTTTTAACTCAAGTAAAATGTCACCTCACAACGATAAGGTGACATTTTAGTTTATTATCCTCTCTAAGACCTTTGGAAATAATAATAATAATAATAACAATAATAGGCACTATCTACATAGGATAGAACCTTGAGTTACCATGTTAAAAGCAGGGTTATCCTTCACAAACCCAAACATTTTCCAGTGGAATAACCAAATGCTACCTAGGTGCCAGTGTACCGATCTTCCTCAACTCTCTGGGTCAGTTCTCCAGTGTCAAGTACCTGTTGTCATAATAAAGAGGTTAGCATTTGCTTGCAATGGTCCCCAGGCTGATATATTGCTTAGACTTATTCTGCCTTGGCACATCAAACATTTAAGGGCCAGACTGGGTGTGGTGGCACATGCCTGTAATGTTGGCGTTTATGTTAACAAAAATAAAGGACTGTGAGTTCAAGGTCATCTTGTGAGACAGAGTGAAATCTTGTCTTACAGGTTTTCTCTTAAGGATTATGGGCCCCAGTCAGAAAGACATGATAATTATTGAAGGTGGCAGGAGGAACATCAAAGAATGTCCTTTGATGAAGGTTAGTGGGGCACTGGACAGCCTCTGTAGGGTGAATCAATACTTCAATATTCATTTGTGATATCTGAAAAATCAGATTTGCTAGAAGAAAAAAAAAAGTATTGGCCTCTAAGGCAAAAGACATAAAGTTGTTATTCACAGAAGACATCCAAAAGAGCCAACAGATAATACAGGACAAACTGTCCTCAGTAACAATCAGGAAAATGGATATTAATCAACAATGTGATATCACTTTATGATAATAGGGTTGGAAGCGCTTCAGAGTATTAGCAAAAATGCTGGGAAGATGGCTCAGTCAGTACAGTGCTTGTCTGAGTTCAGTTCCAAAACCCATGTTAAAAAAAAAGAGAGGAAGGAAGGAGGGAAGGAAGGAAGAAAAGAAGGAAGGAAGGAAGGAAGGAAGGAAGGAAGGAAGGAAGGAAGGAA
>NW_026596069.1:21925874-22066928 GCF_907164565.1 Psammomys obesus
GGAAGGAAGGAAGGAAGGAAGGAAGGAAGGAAGGAAGGAAGGATGGATGGAAGGATGGAAGGAAGGAAGGAAGGAAGGATGGAAGGAAGGAAGGATGGAAGGAAGGAAGGAGCCAAGTAGGTAGCACTTACTTGCAGCGTAGTGCCTAAGATACAGAAAATAGACAAATCTCTGAGGGTCACCAGCCAGTCTAGCCTCCTTCCAGGCCAGAGGAGACTTAGTCTCAAAGTTAAAAAGAAAAGGCAAATGATACCTAAAGAACAACATCTAAAGTCATGCCCCAGTCTCCACACCCAGATACGTATTTATGTGTACTTGTACACACACACACACACATACACACACACACACACATTAAGCACTAAATATTCACACATATATGTGCACTTTTGTTCATGTGCATACACACAACAGATGCAAAATATTAAAAATTGCTAATATTAGAAAGGGAAAGACAGAAATTTCAGTAAAAGGTCTCTATGCATCAGTAGTTTTAATTCATTGTATTCATGTACTTATAATTTGGGCAAAGTATAGAATTAATTTAAAAATGAATGTAGAGTCAAAGGGAAGAGAAAATAAAGGAAGAGGATGGAAAAGACAGGACAGGGCCAGAACAATATGACAGAGACTTTGAAAGGACAGGACAATAAGAGTTCGCTCTGGCAGAGTAATCATAGTCTCTCTATGGAAATGTGGAAATGTGGGGTCCGGCTTCTTTCCATGCCTCTGTTATAAAGCCTCTTATCTACCTCAAAACACAGACTCTACCACTCCGAGTGGCCCACTGTTGTCCTGAGGATGGGGAAGCAGAAAGAGGTCCTAGATTGGAGTCAGAAATAGAGTCAAAAATTCACTGTCAGCCAGTTTTCTGTCTCTGTGACAAAATTCTGGGGAAAATGAAAGAAGAGCTTTATTTCAGCTCATGACTTCAGAGGTTTCAGTCCATAGCTGCTTGGCCCTTGGTGCCTTTGGACTTGTAAAGATGTGCATGGTAGAGGTGGCTGGTTATCTATCAGCAAGCTGATAGAAAGCAATGGGGAGTGAGTGGTGGCGAGATTGCAATATCCTTTTCAAGGGTGTATCCCCAGGGACAGAACTTCCTCCAAACTCCCTCCCACTACCACCCAACAGTGCCAGCTGGTCACTAAGTCTTCAACACACGGGCCTTTGGGAAATGCTGTAGATCCAACCTAGAGCATTCAGAAAGAGAAAAATCCAAAGCCAGAGTGACCACAGGCTCCTGGGACTGTCCAGTTGTCCGTGCCTTGCATTCCACGGGATGTGAAAGAGGGGACAGATGGTAATGTCAGTTAACTTTTAAAAGCCAGGTGACCTCAGCAGGTAACGAAGAGGAACACATAGTCATATAAACATTCAACACCCCGTAGTCCACTTTTGGTTCCAGGGACACTTGTCTCTGTCACATGACGTTGCTAGTCACATGACTTTGCTAGTCACACTTTAATCGATTACATATTGAAGTTCAGCTTTAATATTCAGAGAATGATCCCGTTTCTGACTGTTCCTGTGTACCAATCACAGCAAAAATGCATGTATTTGCGCTAATTAATGGTTTTGTTTTCTACTGCCTGGAAGATCAAAATCTTAGGAGGATGAATAGGATTACTTGAGGCACAGATTTCCCTGGTCCTGTCAGTTATTAAGTGGGTCTTGAAATACTGTAAATGGACATGACAACCTGGTTCAGTTCCTAGAAGGAACTTGGCCATGAACTTCAACATAGTAATTTGGGCATATTCCCACAGTGATATTAGCAAGATAATATTGAGATGCAGTGCAGGGACATCAAAAATCACAATGAGCAGTCTGCTGTGGAGCAACAGGTGCGCTGTGAGCAGGGGCTGGAGGGATGGTGCTGCTGGAAAAGCTCATGCGTGAGCAGGGAGGAACAGACCCTCAGAGCCCACAGATTACAACCCCAGATTATAATCTAACCTTGTGGGAAAGTCACGGCAAGAGCTTTACTTAGCTAGGCACACCACATCCACAGTCAAGAGCAGGGAAAAAAATGGGTGTATGTACTCTTGCTTGCTTGTACTCAACTCTATTTCTTCACTCTCGGACAGTTCAAGACCTACATGGGGAATGGTGCAGCTCTCAGTGTGATGGGTCCTCCCCATCAATTAATTTAACTAAGGCAAGCTCCCACAGACATATCCACAGGCCAACCCTGCATAAACCATCTCTCCTTGAGACTCTTCCCCCAGGTGATTCTAGGTTGTTTCAAGTGGACAATAGCCATCACAGAGCAGTAGTGATTAAAAGCAATCTTCCAAGGATTTGGAGAAATGTGGCTCAGAAATACATCCAAAATTTTCATGTTCATGAGCCCAGGTTTCCACGTACTTATGTAAGATAACTTCATTTGCAGTGTGCTAATAACTGGTGATGCTATGTGTACAAAATCACTTTCTAGGGTAATGATTTCTATAGATTTTAAACTCCTAAAGACAATATCCAGAGCTTGCTTGGTATCGATGGGAAGCTTTATATCTCAAAGTTAAATATTGTCAATTTCATAATTTTGCCCGAGTATGGCCCCCGTTATAGACTCGGGGGTTGGTGATGATAACCCCAGTTAGAGACAGGTACAGCAGAGCTGAGATGACTTTATGTAATGGAAACACTATCCCGAAAAACTCATATCTTCTCTCTATCGCCAAGCAGCTACTAGCAGGAAAATAATCAACTTTGGGGTTTTAGTCTGGCATAGCAGTTATAATTATGGTATCTTGGATTGAATAATTCAGCAAGTAGGTATTGATCTCCTATCACATGTCAAGTGCCAGGCAGAGCTTTAGATTGTGAAAATACAGCAGTAGGCCAGCAGGCATTCCCTCCCCTCCCTGTCATCCTAGGGAAAACAGGTATTAAGTAATGAATCACAGAACAGCTATTTTAAGATAAAAGTGTGACAGCAGCCATAAGAGAAAATACAGAGTGGGAAGCAGAAGGAAGGGGGCTGGTGTGGCTGATACAGTTATCAACCTGACTACATCCGGAATGAACTGTCATTCAGAAATGGAGGCTACACCTGTGAGCTATTTTTTGCTTGGTTTTAAGTGGGTGAATCCACTTCTAGTTCCAACCTTTAAGGTACATAGACACAAACCTACGATCCGGATCTTCTGAAGGGAAGACGCAGCTTCAATCTGGGCACATCTTCAGCTGCAAAGAACATGGTAGAAAGAAGCTTTTGTTCTTTGTCTGCTTGCCCTAGCCTTGCTAGCAAGCTCTGTTCTTCACTGGCATTAGAGCCTACTTCTTTGGGATTCCAGTGTAGACTGAATGCCAGCTGAGACATCCAGCCGTGTGGAGTGGATTCCTGGACTTTCAATTCACAGCCAGCCATTGTTGGATTAGCTGGACTGAAACCTGTAAATCATTTCAATAAAACAATTTCTACACAGAGAGAGACAGAGACGGAGAGACAGAGACAGACAGAGAGAAACTCACCCTGACTAACACAGGAGCTTTATCAAGTCTGGGCAAAATGATATACAGCTGGTTTCTGACTGCAGTTCTTCAGAGAAGCTAGGAAGGCGCAGAAATGAGTAGGTGAATCTTACCCGTCTAGTATATTTACATGTAGAGAGCCATGCACCTATGCGGCCTAATGTCCAAACCCTGTCTTACCAGAATTTCCCAAATGGAAAAAAAAGAAAGAAAACTCTATCGATTTCATGGTCCAAGTCGAGGTCTACCAGCTCCGGAGATGCTCCACACATGTGCACATGGGCAGATCCAGGAAGTGTGGGGTGTCTGACAAGGCAGCCCTTGAAAAACTGGCCTACCTGACCCAGGAAACTGAGCAAGTGCTAGTCTTCTAAAGAGACTTCTTGCTGGAAAAGAGTCAGACAAGCATCACTTTTCTGCATCTTCCAACATTGCAAGAGAGAAGTAAGAACTTAGAGGAAAAAGGTAAATTATAAATATAAACAACAACGTAACCTTTGTTCTCAGTAAATGTTGACATGAGTGCTCTTATAGAAGGAGGAATGACAGAGCATTAACGAAAAGGCAGTGAGGCAACCCTCCCACCTTCTGAAGTGTTGGAAGAAGGCACAGTGTGCCATGGCATTGGCAAAGGCAAGATGAGGTGGTGACCAGTGACTGCAGCAAAACCTAGAGGTATCAGGACCTCTTGAGGGTAATGCCAAAGTCATTTGAAGTCATCACCAGGGGAGAGCCAGGCTCCCAGCAGGTAGCGGACATCGTCAGAAGGGGCCAGGGCAGATATACAAACAACTGATGAGGACCACCTGGCACCTGGCACCAGTCACTCATGAGCACAGTGCGGTCCTTTGAAGACTTAAAAAAAATTCCAGGGGTCATTGTGAGCTGCTGAATATCCTGCAATAGTGAGTGGGCTTGGGACATGAAGACCAGGAAAACACGGGGAGTCAGAAGCTAAGGACGAGTAATTTCTTTGGCAACCGCACAAGGCATCTTTGGGTTAGAATTGTGGCATGATTAGGATTTTCCTTTTCCAAAAAGCTATTAAATAAGATGACTGTTGGTGACAATAATTTGTTATAGGTTTCCAATGGGTACAAGAGAGAAGCTCACAACACACACACACACACACACACACACACACACACGCATACACACATATAGACACATATGATAAATGTGTGAGATGATGAATATTCTAATTACCCTGAATGGATCATCACATAATGTATACCCATATCAAAGTGTTGAATTATAGGCCGATATACATATTCAATTATTTTGTATCAATTTAAATGTTTTTAAGGAACAAATTAACTACCAAGCCCAAATTTCCAGGTCTGTTTTTGGAAGATGTTGGAAATTTCTCTAGTACAGAAGGAGAGAGAATGCCAAACAACAGACAAAAACAGGTCAAAGATCTAAAAATGTTGGTCTGGAGAGAGGAAGGGGGACAGGAGAAGAGAGCATTGTGGGAACCGCCATCTGAAAAAAATCAGACAACAGAATTTAAGAAAAGAAGTCAGCAATCTTCAGGAGACCCATTTTAACCAGCTCTGTGGACTTAGCAGAAAGACCAAATCAGGGAAGGAGAGCTGAGAGACAAAGGAATCGGAGGAGCTGGATGCTCTTCAAGCAAACAGACCTGCAGGCACCGAGACAAGCCATCCCAAGGTGTGAGGGACCAGCAGACAGCAGGTGCCAAGTTGGCTACACACAGATCCCTGCAGAGACCTGAGAAGCAAATAGGGCCAGATTGCTACGGGAAAGCTTAAAGAAATAGTGCAATTATGTGGAGAGAAGAGAGACAAATTTTTAAAGACAGCTTCCCCAGAAAATAATAAATAAACTTTCCTCAAAAAAGCCCAGCTGAGAATCTCTCAGAGGCAAACTGTGCTCCAGGTGGCATGAGAGGACTCTGAGCCCCATTTCTGGACCTACAGAAGTAAAGTTTATTGCTCTGGAGATAAAGAAGTTGGCCCCTGCACTGTCTATCTGCCTGGGCACAGGCACCAACTGGTCCATTGGGTGAAAACTTGCTGTCCCTGCATGCTGGGCTCTCAAGTGCAAGCAATAGAAACAATCTGGCCACACTAAGCACAAGATTTTGTTTCTAAGATATTGGTAACTGAACAGGCACAGGGCACTTAGAAAAGCAGAGCCCAACCGGGTCTGTTAGCAAGAAACCCTGTTGCTACCACCAACCTAAATGCTGTAGCAAATACCATAAAGACCCCCAACCCGCTGGCCATAGTGGCCCCAGAAAGCCCAAGCATCCTGCAACCAAGGACTTTGGAATGGGCAGTGTTCTTGTCCTTTCAGGAAAACAATGAAAGCCAGCTGTTAACACGCTTTCAACTTCAATTGCAGAAGACAGCTCAGTGTCCCCAGGGAACCCGGAAGGTGGTGGATCCTCCAATGGAGGCCAGGCCAAAAAGAGTGACAACCGTCCCACCACAGTGACACACAGCCTTCTCTGTGACAGCAGAGGTCACATCGGTCTCATCACTGGCTGTCATTCCCGTGCTCTGTGCCCCTCCTCCCACCTATCTGCCCATGACATTTAGTGCTTTTCTTAACCATCATTGCAGTTTGGAGTGAGGTCTTGGTGGCAGCTGAGCAGTTCTCCCTCTGTTGCCAGGAGGGTGTGGGGGAGGGTCAGGGAGGGAAGCTGTCTCTCCTCTATACCCAGGAGGGCCAGTGGCTTCTGCCCTCCCTAGCTTGAAGGGGAGGAAACAGGCCCCATGAACATTCCCAGAAGTACAACTGTCCATCTGTTCCATTTGGATCTAACGGGGTGTTCTTTTTTTTTTTTTTTTTCTTTAATCATTTGCTACATTTTACTGGTCGCTTCCATGCTGTTTAAGCAGGTAATCGTCTAGTCCTTAAAAACCCTGGCACGATTTATTGGAGAGTCTGCTTGGCTTTCTGATGAGTGATCACAACGGCTGTGCTTGCTGGTGGCTCCTGTTTTTCATTTTAGATTTATCAAGGTCTGATTTAATTGCCATAAACAAGGAAAAACAAGATCAAATTAACAGATGAAATCATAGCGTTTCAGAGCTGATCCATATTAATGAGCTCTTACTTTTGTGATCTGGCTAATAACGACCCCAGACCTTGATAAAATTAGCCAAAAGGAAACAAAACAAACGTTATCAGGACATTGCAGTGTTTGCAAGCTTTGAGTATGGGAAGCCGCAGATGCTAAGACATGTTTCCTCACGGGGGTGGATCTGAAGGGCCCAGGCCTCCCTGACCCCCACATTTGAACCTGTGTTCCCCTTAGGACTAGCCCTGCCTGCTGGTCCTGCTAGCTTCTGGCAATGCCAGCCTCACACCCCAGCAAACAGCCCAAGCAGCATCCCTTGGTTATGCTCTGGATGGAGAAATCAGACAGAATATGAGGTCCTCCTCCCTGGGAATGGAATCAGTCCTTTTAACAGGCTTGAAGCATTTTACATCCATAGGAAAACCACCTTTGAATTAGTGGTTTTGTTCTCTGAATTGGGCTTTATATTCGTTCTAATCAAATTCCCTCTCACTCAGATAAGCATTAAATGTGGATCACATCGCGGGCAGACACACACAACTCCCAGCCTGCCTTTGTTATGGAAATGTTTCTGCCAACCCCTGACTCTGGGAGGCTGCACACTGCCCAGACACCCTTTCCACCCCTGCCTTGCTAGCTTAGAGGAATGCTAGAGAGGAGTCTTGCTCAGGGTGAGAATTTTATTTCTATAGAAACACGTGTCAGATTTTTAAAGGAGCCAGAAGTCGTCATTCCTGGGAAGGGTAGGGACACGGACCTGCAACTTGAAGAGCCATCTTCACAGCTGTCCCTTAGGGTCTCGCTGCGTGACTCTGAAGAAGACACAACTTTCCTCACTCCCCCTGTACAGTAGAGGTAATAAAAAGACCCCCCCCAAGCGCACATGGATGGTTATACACAGTTATACAAAACTTACTAACGCCAAAGCCACGTAAAGCTTCCTGCTTTACTATGTGTGTTTAGTCCTCATTTCATTATAAGATTTCTAAATAAATACTCTTTAAATGGATGTTTATACTCTGCAGGTGGGTTCTCCCATGGAAGTCCTCAGTTCAGCCACTTACAAGCATAATAAAGAACTTGGAAAAACAAATTCCCAGAACAGGGGAGATGGTTCAGCAGCTGAAAGCACTTGCCGCACAGCCTGGACACCTGAGCTTGATCTGATCCCTGAAATCATAACCTCTAGGGCCCAGGTAAATTGCTGGACGGTGTGCCGTGCACCTGCCATCCCAGCGCTCCACGTGAGATGGGAACTGGAGACAGACCGGACAGAAGCTCAACAGCTAGCCTAGGTCTGCTGTGACCCTGGCTTAGAACCAGATATCAAACCATTTTGGAGCCCAGGAACCTGCATTTCAGAGCCTTTCAGGGAGGAAACTGGGCAAAGTGAGGAAATATTGAACCACCCAACAGGGTAAACTTTAAATCCTGTAA
Organism: Psammomys obesus; assembly: GCF_907164565.1. NCBI lineage: Eukaryota > Metazoa > Chordata > Mammalia > Rodentia > Muridae > Psammomys > Psammomys obesus. Next base: position 21,933,844 of record NW_026596069.1, read on the forward strand.
CTCCATGTCTCCTGTCAAAGAGCTTAGATGGCTCCACCCTTCCATCTTTGCTGACCTGTAACACACTTCTCTCTCTTGGGCTGGTTCTATTGCTTGCTTGTAGCTCTCTTGGGCTCATGTCTCATGGCTCTGGCATCTTTAACATCTTACAGTCTTCACCGCAATCCACGCTCCATTTCGGCACTTCACACAACACAGTGGCCTCTCAGGGCCTCGGCCTCAGTGTCACACGCTTGGCTTTAGTGCTATCCTTAACTGCAGTGAAAGATTCTACAATCTCTTTTTCCTATATCCTTCATGATGCCAAAGCTAGAACCACATGGCCAACATGGCCACATTTGGCTGCCTGTGTTGGGATGGAGCCTGACCCACTCCTTGGATATTACATTTATAACAGCTTTCCTTTGATGTTTTTAGGGGCATAAAACCAACCTTTCATGTGTTTCCTACTCTTAGCCCTACATAATAGTGATCACTAAGAACTGTGGGACAGAGTCAATATTAGGCTGTCTTGAAATTTTCTCTCCCAAAGAAATTATCCCAATCTCTGTAATTTAGCCTCAAGCACATTCTTAGGACAAAAACAGAAACTAGCCACAATAACTGCCAAAATGTCAAAAGGATAGTCCCTAGCTCTGTTGTTAATATTGTTCCCCTCTAAAACCTCTTGACCTGGGTTTCCATAGGTCACATTGCCCTCAACCGTCGTCTAAGCTTCTGTTGGGATAGCCCTTTAAGTCCTGCTTATAGCACTCAACTTCTTTTCTAGTCCAAAGCCCCAAACTCTTCTACATTTTTCCCCAAAACAGCATGGTCTTCCCTGTCACAGACACCTCCTGGTACCAACATTTGTCTTTTTCTATTGCTGTAACAAAGTAGCATGGCTAAAACAACTTTAGAAAGAAATCATTTAATTGGGATTACAGTTTCAGAAGGTTAGAGTCAATGAAAGTAGAGTGAAGACATATATCGGAAGGCTGCTGGAACAGCCACTGAAGCTCACGTCTTACAAGGAAGCAGCGAGAGCAAACTTGGAACAATGCAAGTCTTTTGAAACCTCAAAACCCACCCCCAATGACACACCTCCACACACCTTAATTAAGGCCATACCTCTTAATCCTTCTCGAACAGTTCCATCAACTGGGGACCAAGATTTCAAACATATGAGCCTATGGGGCTATTTTCATTCCAAAAACAATAAAGAACAAAACAACTCACAGAAGAAAGATCTTCTTTTGCCTTACTATTTCAAAGGAACAAGAGTTTGTCATGGCAGGCAAGCATGGCAGCAAGTGGCAAGCCTGGCAGCAGGAGCAGGAAGCTAAGAGCACACTTCTTCAGATGCAAGCACAAAACAGAGAGAGAGAGAGAGAGAGAGAGAGAACTGGAAATAGGATGAGGTTACATAATTTCAAAGCCCCAGTTATGTGCCCCATTCAACAAGTCCTCATTTCTTAAACCTCCCCAAACTGCACCACCAACTGGCAAACACATGTTAAAATAACTGATCCCATAGGGGACATTTCTAATTCAAGCCACCATAACAATACTAAAGATAAATATGGGGGTAGGGAGGATGGTTGTTTGTTTCAGCGTGTAAACTTTTTGCAGAGTTTATAGAAAAGCACAAAAGATGGACCTTAATAGACTTGTGGTGGCTAATCTTGGTTGTCAACTTGGCACATCTGGAAAGAGGGAACCTTCATTGAAGAATTGCCTCCAGCAGACTGACCTGTGGGCATGCCTGTCAGGCATTTTCTTGATTGCTAATTAGTGTAGGAAGACTTAGCCCTCTATAGAGAATCACCCCTAGGCAAGGTGGCCTGGGCTACATATACAAGGTAACTAAGCTTGCACCTGGAAATGACTAAGCAGCTTCCTCTGGGGTCTCTCTTGCTTGAGTTCATGCCTTGGCTTCCTTAGATAATAAACTATAGCCTGCAAGTCAATAAACGTTTTGGTCAGTGTTTTATTAGAGCAGCAGAGAAGAAAACTAGAACAAGATCCAACCAGACTGGAAAGACTGCATAGTGCTTGTCCTAAGAGCAAGAGGACTATAAGCTATAACCCAGAGCCATGTTTTTTAACGAGGAGCTGCCTGCTTGTAATCTCGGGCAGGGAATACAGACATGAATTTCTGGGGTTTACTGGACAGCCAGCCTGGTCTACTTGGCAAGCTCCAGGCCAGGGAGAGACTGTCTCAAAAGACAAGGTGGACAGTTCCTGAGGAACAATGGCTAAATCTGTCCCTGAGCATGCACATGCACACACATACATTCACACGCAAATACACAAACAAACATACATACACACAGACACACCAACACACACACACACACACACACACACACACACACACACACACTAAATGCATTCTCTCCTCTCACTGTCATGTCAAAGTGCAGCCTTCTATCTTGCATGTATTTGCAGGCTTCTACAGAGAGAGATTTTCTGTCTGTGGAACTAGCAATTTGCCCTGGGTCAGGATTTTGTTCTCAGTGTTTTCTGCTTGTAAGCGTCTTGTTTGTGTTGTTATGATCGTTAATAAATGAATATTTATCTTAATAATTAGGCAAAACTAATATTCTGTCTTCCCAGAAAGGGAAATAGCATGAGGCCTGAGGCTGCCAGTTCCGCTGTGGGGCTAGCCACAGATTTTCCATCTTGAATTACTTGTACCCAACACTTACAGCAAAAGTTCCTCTCAGGAAGACTTGGCAATGATCGTATTCCCTCACCAGGCTCTGACATCTGTCAGTTCTATTATACTATATAAGCTGTGACTGCTTTATGGAGGAAAATTCTGGGACTGCGTGCTGATGTCTCTTGTCTTTACAATTGTTTAAGATAGAGCTTCTCAGAATGGTGAAATAATATACGTTGAAACTAGGTAAGGCCAATTTTCCCACCATTCTTCCCTCTCCCTCCATGCTGGCTGGAGATTATTGTGTTTTACTTGGTGACTTTAGTTTGTGATGAGGCTGTTTGGATTGAACATAGCATTTCTTCTTGCTTCATTTTTAATATCATTACTAAGTTGGGACAATTAGGGTTAAAAAAAAAGTTTAGCTACATACTATGATCCATAGAAAGACTTTTATAGATTTGAAAATACTATTGATTTGGGCTTCTGCAGTGGTTTTGTTTTGTTTTGTTTTGTTTTGTTTTGTTTTGTTTGGTTTGGTTTGGTTTGGTTTGGTTTGGTTTATAAGCATTAGTGATGACAAAGGCATTAGCCATGGGGCAGACCAGGAATCAGGCAAAGACACTTTCAGGGTATGACCACAGAGGCCCATTTAGACTAAGACTAGGACCCAGTGAGTGAAGTCAAATCAAGGAAATCCTATGACAAGTAAAGATGTTAAAGCAGACAGAAGAATGGGAGGTAAGGCTATGGAGTAAGTACTTGCCCTGGGGCCCTCTCTTGGGGGAAGGATAAATGGAACTCTGCAGCCTCAACTTCTGCCTGTCCCTCTCCTTGGCACCATAGTTAAAATGAAGATGCAGAAAAGGCGAAGGACACTGCCTGGGATCTCTTCAAGACCCTGGTAGGGATGAGGAGGGCCTGTAGCCACTCTTGGTTTTTATATCATTTCCCGTGAGTAGACAGTGATAGGCAAGGGGAGAAATTACTAGGGTCAGTCTCTATCCGTCATTCAGCCTTCACACAGATGGTGTGTCAGAATGATGAAAAAAAAATCCTCCACAGGCCTACATGACCCAAGCCTACACCGCAGTCTCCATGGCAGCAGTCACACCATGACTATGAATCACCTTCTGTGAGGACTCAGCCTGCCTTCCTCCAAGGACCCTTTGATCATGGTGACCACATCTCAGCTGTCTGGATCAGTCACCAGACTTCCATGTTTTCATTACTGGCCTATTGTTTTCATCTGAAGATTTAGTTTTCCAGGAAAAACCATGCTGCTTAACCAAGACCTTGAGACTATCCTCAGAACATAGCAAACTGATGGCTTGAAAATGGAACCCATAGGTGAAGACATGAATTTCCAAAGAGCTGATGAGATTCAATTTTTTAAGAAGAAGAGGCGTGTGTGCTAAAAGTATGAGGGTCCCTCTGCTATGCTTAAAAGACCCACAGACCATAAAAATAAAATTAAAAATAAAATTTTGTGTTAATGATATGGCTCAATATACTGAATAGGTTTTTTGTTGTTGTTGCTTGGAGTTTTGTTTGTTTTTGTTTGTTTTCCACTTGACACATGCTTGAATAATCTGAGAGGTGGTGGACCTTTGCTGAGAAAATGCCTTCATAAGGTTGGCATGGATAAGCTTGTGAGACATTTTCTTGATGGATGACTGATATAGGAGGGGCCAGCATCCCATTGTGGGCAGTGCCACTTCCAGGCAGGTGGTCCTGAGGCATGTAACAGGACAAGCTGAACAAGCCATGAGGAGCCAGCCAGTTGGCAGCACTCCCCCGAGACCTCTCCATCGGCTCCTTCTTCCAGGCTCCTGCTTGAGCTCCTGCTCTGGCTTTCCCTTTCTGTGATGGATTGTCACCTGACAGTTCTGAGATGAAATAAATGCCTTCTTCCCCAAGTTGCTTCTGATAATGATGTTTGATCACAATGGAGAGCCTAGCTAAAACAGTCAGTTGAGGGCTTGCTTTTTGAGCAGGACGACCTGAGTGTGATCCTCAGAGTAGAGTCCACATTAAAAACAAAGCAAAACAAACAAACAAACAACACACTGGTATGGTGGCATGTGCTTGCAGTGTCTGGGCTGCAGAAGCACAGACGGGCAGGTCCCTGGGGCTCTGCGGCCAACCAGCCTAGCCAAAACAGTGAACCCCGAGCAAGTAGGAGACTCTCACAAAACAAGACTGACAGCACCTGAAGGCACCCAAGTTTGCTCTCTGCCCCCCCCACAGATGGGCACCTACACACATACCTGCACACACACCTATTTACATGTATTCACTCCCATAAACAAACTAAATAACTTTATAGCTCATGAATTATCCAGTAAATGAATGCAAACAATTTGAAAAAATAAAATAATTCCTCCTCCCAGCGCCCCCAGCTTCTGCTGAGCCCTTAGGATGTACTGGTCTTCTAAGCATCATCCTTCCAAAAGGAAGAAATCCACAACTTTTAACAAAGTGGTCAGGTGTTGGTGAGACAATGCATGAGTGACACACAAACGGAGTTATTGAAGAGACGGAGAATGAGTGTTCCTTCTCTGAAATGTTAGGACTAGAATATGTTTCTTTGCACTTTAGACTATTTGTGATAATATAACATAACATTGTGGGAGTGGGACCTAGAGAAACTGACTGATACCTCATTTATACCTGTATGCAGCCCAAACACAACCTTCTACAATATGTTTAATTTTTTTTTGGGTGTGTGTGCATGAAATGAAGTTTCAAAGAATAGAACTTTTTATTGATGGCGTCACTGGAGTACCCAAAATGTTTTGGAGTTTGGTGTATTTCATATTCCCATATAGTAAGCACCTACTATACATTCTGGGGAGATACCTTGAGGAATAAATCATATCTTCAAAGTGTCTGTGCCTTTTAACACTCCTCCCTGCTTTCATGTGTAATTCTTCATATTTTAAATGACAAGTGACTTCTCTCACAGTTCCCTCCCTGATCTGTCGTTTGAGGAGCCGTTTCTTCTTGGTCATTTTGATGACACTGGACATCCAGGGAAACCGCAGTAAAATGGAAAAGAATGTAGAGTAGATCTCCCAATTCCAAAGCTGGTGTGACTAGGCTTGGGTGCGGGGGCCATGAGTATGCTGGTCTCTGCTGCCACCACCACCACCCCCCCAAAAAAAACTTCAAGGGAACAAAGATCTAGTCAGTGATCATGTACCAATTCTCCTGAGCCTGGAAAAGGCCATGATCAAATGAAAAGAGAGCCAGGCCTCAGAAATGCCTCCCAGGTGTGGGGAGACAGTACTCTCACACTCAGTGGGATGCCTTGCAAGCACAGAGACTTGAGTTTGATCCTCAGAACCCACATGGAGATAACCTAGAACCCCTGCACAGATGTAGCCCATGGCAGCTCAGTCTCCAAGTAGGTACCCTAGTAATAGGAACAGGGACTGTCTCTGAAATGAACTCAGTGGCTGGCTCTTTGATCACTTCCCCCTGAGGGGGGAGCAGCCTTACCAGGCCACAGAGGAGGACAATGTAGCCAGTCCTGATGAGATCTGATAGACTAGGGTCAGAGGGAAGATGAGGAGGACTCCTCCATCAGTGGACTGGGGGAGGGGGATGGGAGGTGAGGGAGGCAGGGTGGGATTGAGAGGGGATGAGGGAGGGGGCTACAGCTGGGATACAAAGTGAATACATTGCAATAAATAAAAATAAATAATGTTTTTAAAAAGAAAAAAAAAGCCAAGCGTGGTTATATAGATTTATAATCCCTGTGCTAGGGAGGACAAGAGAAGCAGACCCGCCCTTGGGGTTCACCGGCCAGCCAGCTTGGCTGACTCACTGAATTTCAGGCCAGTGAGAGACCCCATCTTTTAAAAACGTTCTGTTGTTTCGTTTTGTTTTTTATGTGGACTATGTCTGAACAATAGTACCTGTGCCCACCTACACATACGTGTGCTCCGTACACACATGAAAACACACACACCAAACAAAGAGAGAAAGAACTGAAAAGAAAGCAATGTCTTTCAGAGGGTTGCTATTGGGTTTTCCACATCAAGAAATAAGATGGGAAGAAAAGAAATAGGTTGGGGTAGGTGGGGACTAGATGAGATTTGTTCAAGAGCAGATTTAAAACAATCTTTTTTTTTCCTGAAACAACTTACTTTGTAATCATTGCCTTGGCATCTGGCCCTCTCTCATTTAACCTCATCTGCCTGACTTTAAATTCATGGAACAGATTTTCACTGCCCTGGATTCCACGCAGTTGGCCGGCGGAGTGTTCTTGGATGTTACCAAAAAAAGGCATTTGATACCATTAATCATATTGCCATATGTAATAAATTGGCTGCCTATGGTACATAGCCTAAAATTGTCACATGGTTCCAATCAGAGCTCTGCCAACTGAGCTTGGTTACTGGAAACTCTGATTCTCCAAGCCTGCCTCTGCTGGGTTCCGCCATCCTGTTTGCACCACATGTTAATGACCTGCTGGCTCAGCGGCTACACAAAGGCCTCTCCTTGCTAGGATACACATGTCTGGGGCTGCTGCTGGACATGAGCAGGGACCTGCTCGGGATCAAAGTCACATCATAACCATCAGCCTTTGACAGCCAGACAGGGACTTGAAGGCTAATCCCAACCAGTGCTTAATTTGGGGCTTTGCTTCCGCTTGCTTGCAACCCGGTTCTTTTCCACCTTCCGCGCCCCTCCCTACGAACTAGATCTGTGTTAAATTTAGCAGAGTGTCTCTGGCGCTCTGACCTCAGTGCAGTAGCCTAGGCTTGGCCCAGGTGAGAACGTCTGCGCCATCCCACTAGAGCTGCCAGGACGGGTTTCACCAAGGAAGGAAGAAGAGGTGGGTGAAGAAGGGAAATTGTAGAGAGGGCACCACCGCCCTGGCTTTAATAAGTTACATTTGCATGTGGGTCAGCTAGGGTCACTTTGCTTGTTTCTGCCCCTGCCCCCCCAGGCCTCCCAGGCAGGGTGATCAGAGAGACCTGGATAAAATAGTAATGAGCTAACCCTTTTCCCCAAATCACACTGTTGTTTGGTTTGGTTTGGAAACTGCGATGCACTTATGAAACGTTTTGGAATTTGATCCTGATTTATTTGAAATGGAAAGTCCTGGGTGCCTGGTGGAAACAACGTTTTTCTGAGCACGCAGCACGCCCCTCATGATAGGTTCACTGGTACATGTATGACCATATGAGCACACGTGGCCCTGCTCTGTGCACAGCTGTGAGTCCAGACTCAGCAGGGACCAGGTAGTGAAATTCTGAAATACAGTTTTTGTCTCAATTCCAGCGACTCTAAAACAGGGAGTACAGGAAATCTCAGCCACCCCTCCTCCATCCTGGAAGAAAAGTTCTGTTCTCGTGAAATTCGCAGCCTGATAGCTGCAGACCCCGGAGGCTCAGGCAGTTTGGGTAAGGTTCATATAAACATCTCCGCCACCATCTGAAACCCATAAATAAGGCCTCTGGGGAAAGAGAAAAAGAAACTAGGGCTCTCCTTTTTTTCACACCACACTGGCATCTTTTATCTTCAGTAAGACATTGTTTGGTGGAGTTGAGGCCACTGCAGAGGCTGAGGGGGAAAATTAATAGGTGGTCTTAAAATAAAAGCTCTGAGGGGGGAAAAAAGAGCTGGTGGTTTGCACCCCCACACCAAACACACCCAGAACCCCAACAAAAGTTCCAAAGCCCTGGTGCAGAGGGGCCCGTCTGGGTCCAGCAGGCTTCTGCTGAAGTACAGGGAAGGTGGCACCCTGGGTTCCTGTGGCCCTCTGACCCCCATCCGCCACCCACAACCCCCGCTCCCTACCCCCCACCCCTGTGTAGGTGCTAATGGTGGAGGCAGAACCAGGCTTGACCTTTGCTTCCCAGAAAAACAAACAACAAAAGGGAACTAAATGGCAAGTTCTGAAGACTTGAGGTTACATGCACATCCCCGGACTGAGCAATGCTCCTGGGACACATAAAAATTCAGGAACACACCCACTGTGCAAATTTTCCCCTATTGACTACGGTGCAAAGTTCAGATCTAAATATTCATCACTCCTATATCCAGGCACTTTGGTCCAGAATTCTGATTCGAAGATGCCAGAAGACGGCATTTCTTAATTCACTGGTGTGTTTTATGCTGGCAAGCACTTTCCCCTCGGAGCCTGGACACACCCACTTGGAAGTCAGCAGACTGGCCACTCAGTGATCCCATGTTAGAAGAACTCAAGGCTCTGGCCAGCACATTTTCCTTCTCACTAAGCCAGGGTGTGTGTGTGTGTGTGTGTGTGTGTGTATGTATAAGGAAACAGGTGACTAGATAGGGCATGGGCAGCTTCCAATGTCAGTTCACATGGAGTTTTTGTTTATTTATTTATTTATTTTTGAAGTTTTAATATAATTACATAACTTTCTCCTTCCCTTTCCTCCCTCCACCCCCTCCAATACACCCTTCTCTGGCTTTCTCTCAAATTTACTACCATTTTTTTCTTTAATTGTCACATGCACACACATGCATACACTCACACACACACACACACACACACACACACACAAATATCCCTAAGTACATGAATACAACCCGTTTATTCTGTGTAATGTTTTGAGACCAACTCTCTTGTTTCACTGATGCACTTGCCTCCTCTCTGGCTCGTGAGCTTCTGGAAGTTCTTCTGTCTTAGCTGGTCCACAAATGCACACACAGCTTCAAGTTTGCACTCCCACCAGCAATGGAGGAGGGTTACCCCTTTTCCACATCAGGGATGGAGAAAGCTCCAAAAGATCTTTTATTATACAGAATTGTTTTTGCAATCCTGGAAATTTTTTTAATTTTTCCATATGAGATTGAGAAGTGCTCTTTCAAGGACTATAAAGAATTGTGTTGACATTGTGATGGGAATTGCATTAAATCTGTAGATCACTTTTGGTAAGATGGTCTTTTTATGTTAATCCTACAGATCCATATGCATGGAAGGTCTTTTCATCTTCTGATTTCTTCTTCTTCAATTTCTTCAGAAATTTCTTTCTTCAGAGACTTGGAGTTCTTGGCATACAGGTCTTTCACTTGATTGGTTAGAGATACACCAAGATATTTTATGTTATTTGTGGCTATTGTAAGGGCTGGTTTTTTTTTCCCTGAGTTCTTTCTCAGCCCGTTTATCATGGGTATAAGAGAGGGCTAGTATTTTTTTATTTAATTTTATGTCCAGCCACTTTGCTGAAGGTGTGTGTCAGTGTAGGAATTCTCTGGTAGGATTTTTGGGGTGGTTTAGGTATACTATCCCATCATCTGCCACTAGCTATACTTGACTTCTTCCTCTTGAATTTGTATCCTTCTCATCTCCTTTGGTTGTCTTATGGCTCTAGCTAGGACTTTAAGTACTATGTTGAATAAATGTGAAGAGAGTGGACATCCTTGACCTGTGCCTGATTTTAGTGGAATTGTTTTAAGTTTCTCTCCATTTAATTTAATATTGGCTGTCAGCTTGCTGTATATATCATTTATTATGTCTAGGTATGGGCCTTGTAACCCCGATCTCTCAAGACTTTTACCATGAAGGGGTGTTGGATTTTGTCAAAGGATTTTTAGCATGATGATCTTGTTTTTCTTTAAGTTTATTTATATGGTGGATTTACATTGATGGATTTTCATATGTTGAACCATGCTAGATAATGTTTTCTGTGTGTTCTTGGATTTGGTTTGTGAGTATTTTTTTAATATTTTTATTTTTATTAATTACAGTTTATTCACTTTGTATCCCCTCCCTCCCTCCTCTCCTCCCAATCCCACCTTCCCTCTTCCCCACCCCTGTCCCTCTCCCAGTCCACTGATAAGGGAAGTCCTCCTCCCCTTCCCCTAATCCTAGTCTATCAGGTCTCATCAGGACTGGCTGCATTGTCTTCTTCTGTGGCCTGGTAAGGCTGCTCCCCCCTCAGGGAGAGGTGATCAAAGAGCAGGCCAATCAGTTCATGTCAGAGACAGTCCCTGTCCCCATTACTATGGAGGCCATGTGGACACTGAACTGCCATTGGCTACCTCTGTGCAGGGGTTCCAGGCCATCTCCATGAGTGGTCCTTGGCTGGAGTATCAGTTTCAGAAAAGACCCCTGTACCCAGACTTTTTGGATCTGTTGCTGTCCTTCTGGCGCTCCTGTCCTCTCCAGGTCTTACTATCTCCCACTTTTTTCATAAGATTCCCTGCATTCTGCCCAAAGTTTGGCTATGAGTCTCAGCATCTGCCTTGATACAAAAGACTCAAATATACAACAAGGACATCTGTTCAACCATGTTTGTAGCAGCTTTATTTGTAATAGCCAGAAGCTGGAAACAGCCCAGATGCCCCTCAGTTGAGGAATGGATACAGAAATTGTGGTACATCTACGCAATGGAATATTACTCAGTGATTAAAAAAAAAAAAAACAAGGAAATCATGAAATTTGCAGGTAAATGGTGGGAACTGGAAAAGATCATCCTGAGTGAGGTATCCCAGAAGCAGAAAGACACACAGGGTATATATTCACTCATAAATGGATATTAGACATATAATATAGGATAATCATACTAAAATCTGTACACCTAAGGAAGCTAGTCAGGAAGGGGGACTCTGGCTAAGATGCTCAATTCCCATTCAGAAAGTCAAAGAGGATGGACATCAGAGGAGGGAAAAAACAGGGAATAGGACAGGAACCTACCACAGAGGGCCCCCGAAAGGTTTGTGAGTTTTTTATTGAGTATTTTTACATCAATGTTCCTGAAGGAAATTGGTCTGTCATTTTCTTTCTTGGCTGAATCTTTGTGTGGTCTAAGTTAGGTATCAAGGTAACTGTGGCCTCATAGAATGAGTTTGCCAATGTTCCTTCAGTTTCTATTTTGTGGATTAGTTTGAAGAGTATTTGTATTAGCTCTTCTTTGAACAATTGATAGAATACTATGCTGAAACCACTTGGCCCTGGACTTTTTGTTGTTGTTGTTTTTGGGAGATTTTAATGACGGCTTCTATTTTCTTAGGAATAATAGGACTCTTTAGTTTGTTAACCTGATCTTGATTTAACTTTGATAACTGGACTCCATCAAGGAAATTTTCCATTTCATTTAGATTTTCCAACTTTGTGGAGTATTGGTTTTTGAAGTAAGACCTAATGATTCTTTGGATTTCCTTAGTGTCTGTTGTTAAATCCCCCTTTTCATTTCTGATTTTCTTAATTTTGATCTTATCTCTCTGCCATTTAGTTAGTTTGGCTAAGGGTTAGTCTATCTTGTTTATTTTCTTAAAGAACTACCTTTAGGTTTTATTGATTCTTTGTGTTGTTCTCTCTGTTTCTAATTTATTGATTTCAGTCCTGAGCTTTATTATTTCCTCCCATCTACTCCTCTTTGATGTGTTTGCTACTTTTTGCTCTAGAACTTTCAAGATGACCTATTAACTTGATAGTATGTGATTTCTCAAATTTTTTTATGAAGGCGCTTAGTGCTATGAACTTTCCTCTTAGCACTGCTTTCACTGTGTCGCATAAGTTTGGGTATGTTGTGCCTTCATTTTTCAATGAATTCTAGAAAGTCTTTAATTCCTTACTTTATTTCTTCCTTGACTCAGTGGTCACTGAGTAGGGAGTTGTTCAGTTCCCATGAGTTTGTAGACTTTCTGTCATTTCTGTTGTTGCTGAGTTCCAGCTTTAATCCATGGTGGTTTGATAAGATAGAAAGGGTTATTTCAATCTTCTTCTATGAGTTGAGGCTTGCTTTGTGACCAAATATATGGTCAGTTTTGGAGAAGGATCCATGTGTGTTTAGGTGAAATATTCTGTTGATGTATGTCAGGTCCATTTTATTCATGATGTCAGTTGGTTTCATTTATGTTTCTGTTTGATTTCTGTCTAGTTGACCTATCCATTGGTGAGAATGGGGTGTTGAAGTCTCCCATTCTTTTTTTAATTAAATTTTTATTTTTTTATATTAGTTACAGTTTATTTACTTTGTATCCCAGCTGTAGCCCCTCTCTCATTCCCTCCCAATCCCACCTTCCCTCCCTCATCTCCTCCCTGCTCCTCTCTAAGTCTACTGATAGGGGAGGTCCTCCTCCCCTTCCATCTGACCCTAGCTCATCAGTTCTCTTCAGAACTGGCTGCAATGCCCTCCTCTGTGGCCTGGCAAGGCTGTTTTTCCCTTTGGGGGCAGGGTGGAGATCAAAGAGCCAGCCATTGAGTTCATGTCAGAAACAGTCCCTGTTCCCCTTACTAGGGTATCCACTTGGATACTGAGCTGTCATGGGCTACATATGAGCAGGGGTTCTAGGTTATATCCATGCATGGTCCTTGTTTGGAGAAACAGTCTCAGAAAAGACCCCTGTACCCAGATATATTTGGTCCTTGTGGATCTCCTGTCCTCTCCAGATCATACTAACTCCCCCTTCTTTCATATGATTCCCTGCACTCTGCCCAAGGTTTGGTTATGAGTCTCAGCATCTGCTTTGATACACTACTATGTAGAGTCTTTCAGAGGCCCTCTATGGTAGGCTCCTGTCCTTTTACTTATTTTCTCCTACATCCACTATCCATCCCACTTGTCTTTCTGAGTGAGGAATGATCATCTTACCCTGGGTCGTCTTTCTTGTTTATCTTCTTTAGGTGTACAGATTTTAGTATGTTTATTTTATCTTATAGGTCTAGTACCCACTTATAAGTGAGTATATACCATATGTGTCTTTCTGCTTCTGGGATACCTCACTCAGGATGACCTTTTCTAGATCCCACCATTTGCCTGCAAATTTCATGATTTCCTTGTTTTTAATTGCTGAGTAGTATTCCATTATGTAAAAATACCACAATTTCTGTATCCATTCCTCCATTGAGGGACATCTGGATTGTTTCCAGGTTCTGGTTATTACAAATAAAGCTGCTACGAATATGGTTGAGTAAATGTCCTTGTTGTGTACTTGAGCATTTTTTGTATATATGCCTAGAAGTGGTATAGCTGGATCTTAAGGAAGCACTATTCCTAATTGTCTGAGAAAGCACCAGATTGGTTTCCAAAGTGATTGTACAAGTTTACATTCCCACCAGCAATGGAGGAGGGTTCCCCTTTCTCCACATCCTCTCCAGCATGTGTTGACACTTGAGTTTTTGATTGTAGCCATTCTGATGGGTGTAAGGTGAAATCTTAGGGTTGTTTTGATTTGCATTTCCCTAATGGCTAAGGACGTTCAGCATTTCTTTAAGTGTTTCTCTGCCATTCTATATTCCTCTATAGAAAATTCTCTGTTTAGCTCTATACCCCATTTTTTAATTGGACTGCTTGATTTATTGCTTTTTAACATCTTTAGTTCTTTATATATGCTGGATATCAGTCCTCTGTCATATATAGGGTTGGAGAAGATCCTCTCCCAGTCTGTAGGCTATCATTTTGTTCTGACGACAGTGTCTTTTGCTTTTCATTTTCATGAGGTCCCATTTATTGATTGTTGCTCTTAGAACCTGTGCTCTTGGTGTTTTGTTAAGGAAGTTGTCTCTTGTGCCAATGAGTTCTAGTCTCTTCCCAACTTTTTCTTCTAACCTATTTAGTGTGTCTGGTTTTATGCTGAGGTCTTTGATCCGCTTGGACTTTAGTTTTGTGCAGGGTGATAAATATGGATCTATTTTCATTTTTCTGCATGTAGATATCCAGTTAGACCAGCACCATTTGTTAAAGATGCTGTCTTTTTTCCATTGGATGGTTTTGGCTTCTTTGTCAAAAATCAAGTATTCATAGGTGTGTGGGTTTATTTCTGGGTCTTCTGTTCTGTTCCATTGATCCACCATTCTGTTTCTAAAGTCTCCCATTATCAATATGTGGGGTTCAATGTGTAAGTTAAGCTTTATTAATGTTTCTTTTACAAATGCGGGTGCCCTTGCATTTGGGGCAAATATGATCAGAATTGAGATGTCATCTTGGTGGATTTTTCATTTGCTGAGTATGGAGTGCCCTTCCCCATCTCTTTTGACTGTTTTTGCTTAAAAGTCTATTTTACTAGATAACAACAGTAGCAACTCCTGCTTTTTTCTTGGGTACATTTGCTTGAAAAATCTTTTTTCTAGTCCTTTATGCCTATGTAATGTCTATTTTTGTTGCTGAGGTGGGTTTCTTGTATGCAGCAGATTGATGGGTCTTGTTTTCATATCTGCTCTGCTATTTTGTGTACTTTTATTGGGGAATTGAGTCCATTGATGTTGAGAGATATTAATGACATCATGAGTGTGTTGTGCATCACTTCTTTTGTTTTTGCTGATGTGAAATTATTTATTCCCTGTTTTCTTTTGGATGCAGTCATCCTTGCTGTGTTGGACTTTTCCTTCTAGTGTCCTCTGTAGGGCTGAGTTAGTGGAAAGATATTGTTTAAATTTAGTTTTGTCATGGAATATCTTGTTTTCTCCATTGAAAATTTTCTGGGTATTGCAATCTGGGCTGCATCTGTTATCTCTTAGGGTCTGCAAGATAGCTGTCCAGGCCCTTCTTGATTTTAAAGTTTTGTGTTGAAAAGTCTGGTGTAATTCTAGTATGTCTGTGTTTATATGTTACTTGGCCCTTACCCCTTGCAGCTTTTAATATTTTTCTTTGCTCTGTACATTTAGTGTTTTTTTTTTCTTTTAAATTATGTGGAGGGAGGATTTTCCTTTTGGTCCAATCTATTTGGTGTTCTGTAGGCTCCTTGAACCTTTAAAGGCATATCTTCAGGTTAGGGAAATTTTCTTCTATGAATTTGTTGAACATATTTTCTGGTCCTTGATGCTGGGAATCTTCTTCTACTCCTATTATTCTTAAGTTTGGTCCTCTTATGGTGTTCCAAATTTCCTGGATGTTTTGTGTTAGAAACTTCTTAAATTTAACATTTTTCTTTCACCAATGTATCAGTTTATTCTATCGTATCTTCTATACCTGAGATTCTCTCTTCCATCTCTTGTAGTCTGTTGGTTATTGTGTTTGTAGTTCTATTCTCTTTCCTAGGTTTCCCATTTCCAAAATTGCCTCAGATTGTGCTTTCTCCATTGCTTCTGTTTCTTTTTTCAGCTCTTGAACAATTTTATTCATTTCCTTCTCCTGTTGTTTATATTTTCCTGTTTCTCTTTTAGGAATTTATTCATTTCCTGTTCAAAGGCTCTATCATCTTTATAAGATTAGATTTAAGGTTGCATTCTTGCACTTCAGGTATGTTAAGATATCCAGGGCTTATTGTAGTAGGATAGTTAGATTCTCGTGGTACCTTATTGCCCGGGGTTTTGTTGAGTGTGTTATTACACTGTCCTCTAGCCATCTGGTTGTCCCTGGTATTCACAGGCTTGGAGGTCTCTGGTAGTCCCAGATGGCTTCATCTTTGGTAGTCACTGATATTGTCACCTCTCTGCTGGCAGTCTCCAATGGTCACTATCTCTGGAACACGTGGAGGTCATGGAGCAGACCTAACCTCTGCTGGTAGTCTCCAATGGCTGCTGTCCCCGGAACACCACTGGCAGGCTACCATGGGTGCCGTCTGTGGAACCACAGGCAGAGATGATGCCCGGGGACTGGCACAGAAGGCTTGGGGAAGACATCACTTCTGCTGACAGTCTCTAATTGCTGCTGTTTCTGGGAGCGTAGATAGAGTTGGCACCCGGGAATTAGTGCAGAGAGCTCTGGACAGACCTCATCTCTCCACATTAATTTTTATAACTCAGGTTCCCACCCTTGTACTTTATCCACTGAGCCACCTTTCCAGCCCCAAGACAATTGACTGTATGGTAAAATCAGGAAAGGAGAAAAAATTTCTGCCCTCAAAGTTCAAACCATTTAGTTTAAACACATCAAATTACCCCACTACAATGTATGTCTTGTAAAATTTTTATTTTATTTTTCTGGAACTTGTTAAAAGATTTTTGTTTGTTTGTTTCTGTTTTTGTTTAGTTTTACTGTTTTGGAGGCAGTACATTTTCTTTTTTTTTTTTCTTTCTGGTGTGCTTAGTGATTGTGTCTATCAGCAGTCATTGGTTTCCACAGCCAGTGAACAACTGTTACTGAGGGGGCCATTGAAGATGAATGCTGTGTGGGAGAGAGCATATGTGTGCACTGTGAAAAAGAAAGTAACAGGCTACAAACAAAAGCTGATAAGACAAAGAAGCAATCAGGGAATCTCCTGTATGAGCCGGACCCTCATGAGGGACATCAGTATAATATGTGGCTGGTTCTTGGCTTCCCCTCTCCAGGAAGCCAAAATGAATAGCACAGACTTTTCGCTGACTCAGGTACCACTGAAGGAGGCCAGCTAAGAGGGTCATGTTCAGTGACCTCAGATCAAGCTGGGCGTGCCAGCCATTTATTACAAGGTTTGAGCCAAACCACTGACTGCCAACAAAGAGCACTCTGGCAAACCTTAATGCCAAAGGGTGACATAATTACACACGAAGAAACCTCACCATAAGACAAAGTTCAAAGAAAGTTAAAAGGAGTATACCGCTAAAGTAAGGTCAGAAAATGCTTTTGTAATGGTTAAATAATAAATGGTTTATGGTTTGTGCTGCATAGCACTGTGTGTGTGTGTGTGTGTGTGTGTGTGTGTGTGTGTGTGTGTACACGCGAGTGCACTTACTTTCTTTAAAATGTCTAAAACATTCTCAACTCCAGAGTCTTATCAAAATATGTCACAGAATGGAGTTGGCCTGGAAGCCAGACTTGTCCTGTGAGAATGATTTTCAAACCTGCAAACTCCACTGAAAAAATATGTTACTAGCCTGCTATGTGTTGGGTGTTGTGTTAAGAGTAGAACTATACAGATGGATGGATTGTCCCCATCATCAAGATGCTTCTTCTTTTTTTTTAAGATTTTATTTATTTATTTTATGCATTTATATTAGTGCTTTATCTGCATGTGCACCTGCATGCTAAAAGAGAACAGTTAAGGGTAGAGATGGTTGTAAGCCACCATGTGGTTGCTGGGAATTGAACTCAGGACCTCTGGAAGAGCAGACAGTGTTCTTAACCACTGAGCCATCTCTCCCAGCCTGTATCAAGATGCTTCTTTAACAGCCTCTATTGATGTATGGGGAAGATCAAGATGTATCTGAAAACATCAAGATCTGTTCTGTGTGGTACTGATTGCCAACTTCATGCAATTAGCTTTCTGCCTCCACTAGGGCTTAATCTTCTTGATACCTCTGCTCCTATCACACAGCAGGATCTCAAACCTCTGTATTTAAAAAAAAAAAACATATACTAGCTCTTTGGCTGAGATGTGTGTCCTCCTTAAAAATCTTTCTATGTAGTGGGAATGACAGCATAAACCTATAGACCCAGAAGAGGCAGAGGCAGAAATCAAGGTTGAGGTTACCCTGATCTACATAGTGAGTTCCAGGCCAGCAAAGGCTACATACTGAGACTCTTGTTTTACTTTGTTTTGTTTTGTTTGTTTTCTTATTTTTCTTTTTCTTCTTCTTCTTCTTCTCCTTTTCCTTCTGCTTCTGTTTCTTACGTAAAGCATTCACTATAATATTTAAATGCATAGGAACACTGTTTAACAAAGCTTTGTTATGGCAAAGTTGACTGAAGCATTGTTTCCCCTTAAGTTGTACCTTCTGGAACATCCTTTGCTTGTCCCATAATCTCACATCACTAAGTTAACATAGCATCTGTGTGTACAGCACACATACACTAATGGAGTAAGAGTTACAGACTTCCAAAATTACAAATTCAAACTAGTCTTTGTATCATTTCCAAGCTTCCTAGTCACTATTCAGAAGTTGGTAAAAGGCAAAATTGATGAGACTAGAGTGATGGCTTTGAGGGTAAGAGCAGGTGCTGTTCTTGCAGAGGGCCCAGATTTGATTCCCAGTGCACCGTGACAGCGCACAGCCATCTGTACCTTCAGTTCCAGGGCATCCAAGGCTCTCTTCTGGTTTGGAGTAGGGGGCTGTTTCAGATGCGTTTGCACACATAAACTCAAGCAGGCACGAGCATATCATTTTACATTTCATAATTTTCAAGCTGAGATTCTATACTAAGTTTATTGGCATGTCCATGAAAGACAGTTTTTCTTTTTCTTACATGTTTTTTTCTGTCTAGCATTTACTCTGATTTTTTCTCAGAATTTCTATCTCATTATCTGTCTTTCTACAAGAGTGGTTTTTTTTTTTTTTGAGTCTTTATTTAAATTTCCCAACTGATCACTCTAGTGCCTTCCATGTATCAGAATGAGGTTCTAATGATTGTTTTGTCCCTTTAGATTCAATCTTCCCAGAACTTTGGAGGGCTTTGTGATTTTTGTTGTTGTTTATTGTCGTTGTTGAAAGCAGGGTCTGGTGTACTGGACAACTAGGACTTTAACAAGAGAATTTAATCTGGCTATGTGTCTGGCTACAGTTAATGTTTTCAGTAGCTGGGATGCCAGAGACTCAAATTCCTTGAGTGCCTTTGATTCTTGTTTTGATTTGGACTCTTAAGAACTCATCACATGGAGACCACACTCCACAGCTCTCTCCACTGCTCTTCTGACGATGTTAGAGCCCATCTCTGTCATGGAAAGTACAGGAGGGAGTGTTCCATGGTCTTCTACTTTGATCTCCACTAGACTGTCTGATAGTCTGTTTTCCTGGAAACCTATCCTATGTACACTGTTTATGAAACCAGGCAGTGTCAGACGAGGACAGATTGAAGGTGTTGGGATGAGGGGAATACTTTTCCCCATCTGAAATGAGGCTCCTATAAAATCCTTCCCCACCTTCCTCCACTGCTGGTGGGAATGTAAACTGATACAACCACTCTGGAAATCTATCTGGCGCTTTCTAAGACAATTAGGAATAGTGCTTCCTCAAGACCCAGCTATACCACTGCTAGGTATATACCCAAAGTTTACTCAAGTACACAAAAGGGATATTTGCTCAACCATGTTTATAGCAGCTTTATTTGTAATAGCCAGAACCTGGAAACAACCCAGATGTCCATCAACGGAGGAATGGGTACAGAAATTGTGGTATTTTTACATAATGGAATACTACTCAGCAATCAAAAAGGAGGAAATCATGAAATTTGCAGGCAAATGGTGGGATCTAGAAAAGATCATCCTGAGTGAAATATCCCAGAAGGAGAAAGACAAACACGGTATATACTCACTTATATAGACCTATAAGATATGATAAACATAATGAAATCTATACACCTAAAAAAGATAATCAAGAGAGCGGACATGGGGTAAGATTATCAATCCTCGTTTAGAAAGACAGATGGGATGCACATTGAACATATGACAGGAGTCTACTGAGCGCATTTGAAAGACTCTAACTAGCAGTGTTTTCAAAGCAAAGACTCATGACCAAACCTTTGGCAGAGTACAGGGAATCATAAGAAAGAAGGGGAGTTAGTCTGATGAGGAAAGGATAGGAGCTCCACAAGGACCAAATATATCTGGGCACAGGGTCTTTTCTGAGACTGACATGCAACCAAGGACCATATATGAATATAACCTAGAACCTCTGCTCAGATGTAGCCTGTGGTAGCTCAGTAACCAATTGGTTTCCCATAGTGAGGGGAACAAGGACTATTTCTAACAGGAACTCAATGACTGGCTCTTTGGCCTCCCCATCCCCCAAGGGAGGAGCAGTCCTGTTAGGCCACAGAGGAGAGCTTTGCAGCCAGTCCTGAAGATACCTGATAAAACAGGATCAGATGAATGGGGAGGAGGTCCCCCCTATCAGTGGACTTGGCAAGGGGCACGGTGGAGATGAGGGAGGGAGGGAGGGACTGGGAGGGAATGAGGGATCGGCACACTGCTGGGATACAGAGTTAATAAAATGTAACTGATAAGAAAAAAATAAAATAAAATAAAATAAAATAAAATAAAATAAAATCCTTCCCCATGAAGACTTGGTAAAGTCATGGAAATTCTCATGGGCTTTTCTACAGTGATGACTCCTCTTTCAAATCCACAGGGGAACCTTTCCCAGACAATAAGTCTAAGTACTGAAAAGGTCCTGGAGAGGACTGTCGGCCTCCCTCAAGCCTGCAGTGCCCAGGTTGTCTCACTGTGAATCTGGCACACATTCAGCTCCTCCAGGTCTTCAGACACATACTGTGGTGCTCTTACCACTAGCCCAGCAAGTTGAGCTCCAGGTGAGCAGAGCCAAGGCAGAACTTTCTGAACGTGGTTCTACCCTCAGCGTGGCTCTCTGATGAAAGAAAGAAAGGTTGCTTTCTTGTTTGTTCGGTGTTTCTTATAGAAACAGTGGGAGCAACGCCTTCCAAGCTCTTCAAAATCAGCTTAGCATGTAGATACTGAAATGTTCTAATGAATAATTAAATAGTCAGATAAGCACAAGTAGATAAAAACATTTTCAAGTCAATCTCACTGTTTAATTTTTCTTCAATGGATGCGGACTAAGATTAAAATATCAGTACCACTGAGTTATTGGAAAATATCTAAGTTACAAACATCTAGCTATAGGATCAACAACACACAGTGTTAACAAATATTTTATACATTTCAAATACATAGCTTCGCACATAGGAGGATCAGTGATGTGACTGAACTAAAATATGACTTCAACTCTTAAAACTGTCTAGTCATAATACTTCATCTGCTCAAAACACACACCATTTTCTTTACCAAGCAGGTATGCAACTCGTTGTGTTATTAGATACTTACAACGAATGGCCCTGGCTGGTGAGCCTGAAGGGGATCTCATTAGAGCTGATGACGGCATAAATTATAATGTCCAATAACAAAAGTTTATATAGAAATAAGGAATGTTTGTTTATTGCTGGAGAATATCCATTGATTCAATAGTATCCTAGTTTATTTTCTGCTGCTGCCTAGGGATAGTACTGCCCACAGTGGGCTGGGCTCTCCTAAACCAATTGGCAACTAAGGAAATGTCCCACAGACATGCCCTCAGGCTAGTTCAATGGGCAGAATTTCTCACCGGAGGCTCTCTTTCCCCAAGTATTCGAACTTGACAACTAAGATTAGCAAAATAGTAGATGTGGTATTTTAAGTACTTTCATGGCTATGATTGGTCTATCACTTCATAGCTGAATATTCAATAAAACAATTTTAAACTCCGCTTGCTAAGGACTGAGTGGTAGAGGCAGCAGTCCCTGAAAAAGATCAGATAACCCATGTGTAGTAGTTAGCCGGTTACCACTTCCCACTGTAGACATCTCAAAGAACCTATTGACATTAAATGGTTCTGCCATTCACCTTGACCCACCAAACACAAGTCATATTATACCATGAGATTGAGACCACCAGGCAAGATTTGTCAAAGAGAACCTAAAACCACTTTGTAGTTCTTTGGCAATTGTTCACCTCAGGTGAGGAAAGAAGATTGAAATATAAGAAAAGGCTCTGCAAGGTGAGAACGGTGATGGTGGCAGAAATCTTGAACTGAAAAGGGAAATAAGCATCCCAGGTAAGACTCTGAGCTTCCCCACTCCCTTTGTTTTGTCATGGTTATGGGGAGAGATCCCAACTGGGAAGTCACGGAGAGTACACTACTCGGGCTCAGAAGGTTTTATGAAAGCAGTGCTCCGAGTTATAGTGTGTTTCCTGATTCTAAAGTACAGAAGATATCCCATAGCCAATACAATGTTTTTATATTCCTTAAAAAAGAAAAAAGAAAAAAAAAAAGACTCTGGTAGAAAAAAGAGTGGCAGCGTGGGTTTCTTTTCTACAAAAAGGAAGCTGTGAATGCGAGTACCTTCGAAAAACTCCACCAGCCCCATGCAGAAGTTAAATCCTTCCATCCAGGCAAGAATTCTTGATCCATGGCTCACACTTCAAGTATGTGGCTATTTAAATGGGGAGCTGATTTACATTATGGAGTAGAGTTAAACACTAGCCTTGCACCTGATGCCCACTGAGCACTTGGGCTGGTAGCTCCAGCCCTGATATTGCAAGGTAGGAAACGTGATAAGCTCTGAAGGGTCTCCTGGGGCTGTGCCGTGCCACACTCTTCATTTCCTGCATCTCAGTCTGCAAGAAACATTTAGCAAGCCCACAGCTAATGCATTTCTGCAGTGCCCAGGGGCCTTAATGACACATGCATTTTGTAAGCATTTTTGCTTTTGACTTTGGGAAGAAAACTTCTTCCCAGAAAATGTTGGAGTACCTACCAGAAGCTTCTGATTTTTTTTTCCTTTTTTTGGAATTACCTTGGATCCACAGCATTGATTTGTTATATTATCATTTTGCTTATGGTTGCTGTCTTAGTTAAAGCAGCCTTGACTGAAAGTATGTGTTTATTTATTTACCCTCTCTGATTATACTTACACTTCTTTTTTCAGAAAGATTTGCCAGTTTCTCTTGCCAACTCGCTTTCCTCGAGCCCTTGAGTGGAAACCAGCTTTGTCCAGTTTTTGTGTTTTTAGCTCTGGGTGGGCTCCATCTTCTCACCCTGTGTTTGCTTCTGCATTCCCCGTTCTGTGGCTGCTGTGGGACTCAAAGAGCAAATAATAAGTGGCACTGGTGCCCCTCTCACGAAGGTTATAATTGAAGAAAAGTCCCATGATGAGACACACAAACTGCAGACTCTCATTAAGTCACTGGCAGTGGCTAGCAAGGAGTAACAGTGAAAACCGTTAACACAGGTTAGCTTCTCGGGTTGGTCAGCTATTGCTGAGCCGGGGGCAGGGCCCAGGAAAATGGTTAATGGGAGAAGGAACGTTCAATGGAAGGGAGGGGACCAAAGTGAGGTCAAAGAAGGGATGAGACATGAGAAGCCTGAAGAGAGAGGGAGGTCGTTCCAGGAAATAAAGGAATCAGGTAGGACAGAGGGACAGGGGAGAGAGACAATGAGATGAAAGGGGAAGTGGATGGCAGTTGCTAGCCAACCTCTCTGGTCTTTAGACATCACAAGGCAGCCACTCACTCCGTGTTTACTGAGTTACTGTCAGGAGGCCTGTACCCTCTGGTGGAAGGAGAGCATAAGGGTGGGGTCAACAAGCATGTGCTTGGGTTCTGTCTTCTGAGCCATCTTGGCGCCAGTGGGCTGGGAATGGGCTCCTCAGAACCATGAAAACAATATCACAAGGAGAGCCTGAGAACCAGATTCCATTGCTTCTGAGCCTGGTGACCACAGGACCCTAGCTGTTCCCTGATCTCTCTTTCGACAGTTGAGCCATGAAAACGATGGGGTCTCTCTTGTTCTGTGATGTAGGGCAGTGCTTCATAAACTGAGCTGGGGAGTGCCTGGCACATCCGTCACACACCACACAGAGAACCACCTCCATCTTTGTCTGTTCTTACATCAGACTCTGTAGCTCAGTGATAATGGCGCTGGGTTTGTTAGAACTGACTGAAGCACAGCCTCAGAGCCTTTCTTGGACCCTTAAACCCTCCTGTAGGTTGTAGAAAGTTAAATATGCAGGAAGGAAGGAGGCAGAGGGAAGAAGGACAGGAGGGGACACTCAGCACTGCTGCCCACCTGGGGCAGAAGAGACTGGTTGTCTCCTCAAAGCAAGCCACAGAGCGTCTTTTCCAGTAGCTGCTGCTTGTTAATGAGACAGGGTGATGAAGATCGCCCAGCCTGTTTTCAGGAAGCCTGTAAGGGAAGTTGACAGATCATTAAACAAATACTGCAAAATTCATGTGTGCCCATGTCTTATGATTTTGGAAAACTGTTTGCATACTTGCTGTGAAGAGAGGTTAGGCGTGCTGACTTGAAAGGAAGGCGGAGGCTGACTTCTGATGTTCCAGTCTATGTGCCCAGGGTCACTACTTTTGGGAGAGACTAGCCCTCCCCAACATATGTTCCTTGCCGAAAGGCCAGCACAGAGACCTGTCTAGTCTAAAGAACAAACCCTCCGGCTGAGAGAAAGAACTCGATCATGATTTCGCTTTTCAAAATTTTCAACTTACTGCGGTGCGCTCCACATCTGATTATATTAGTCACATTGCGTTACACCATATTCGATGGGACATGGCACAGTGGGATTGCGAGCCATGTATGAAGATGTACCAGCAGCTGCCCTTGATGTCAGAGCTCAGCCACCCATTTTCCCAGGAACACCTTGTTGATTCAGATGAGGTACGGGAGTTTCCTGTCAGGGAGGACACTCCATTAGTCCCCACTAGTCCTTCTGCAAGTCACCAAATACACGATTCTGGAGCCTCTCCTTAAATACAGATGCTTCTGCATTCTAGGCCCAACCTAGAATTTTGTCTCTCCCAGATAGGATCTGCAGTGATGCCCTCAAGTGTCCAGAACATTCTAATTTCCAAGGCACTTTCAAATTCACTGTCTTCTTCATGTCCCACACTCTCTGAAGCCCAGCCTTAGCAGAGACTGCCATATTTGCTTGTGTGATTGTGTGTGTGTGTGTGTGTGTGTGTGTGTGTGTGTGTGTTTATGGGTTGACGGTCAGAGGGCAAACTCCAGTGTCATTCCTCATGAGCACCATCCTTGTTTTTTGACACAGGGTCTCTCAGTGGCCTACAACTAATCAAGTAGGCTAAGCTGACCGGCCTTCAAGCCCTAAGCATCAATCTCTAGCTACCTAGCAGAGGGGTTACCATGGGGTGCTGCCATGCCTGGCCTTTTTATGTGTGTTCCGGGGATTGAGATTGGGTCCAGCCGAGCTATCTCCCCAGTTTTAAATGGTAAGAAAGAAGTGCCTTCTCTCCCTGGGGCTTTCCTCTGTGTTGGGTGAGGAAGGCCGCTGCTGGCCTAGCCCCCCCCCCATCTTTGCAGTAGAGAGCATCTATCCAGCTGTGGCCATGCGTAGAAGTGCCTGTGTGAGGAGTTACCTTGCATCCAGTGCATCACATGACATCATTTGATTCTGATCTAAGTCCTGATTACAAGGAAACTCTTGGAATCAGATATCATAAGAAGAGCTCAATAACTTCAAGATGAATTAAGATGTTTTCCCACAGAGGGAAGTAAAAAAGAAAATCTTTCCAGGAAACATAAGCCTGACCATCATGGCATGGTTAAAACACACCTGCTACAGGAGCTGTGCTTCTTGCCATAGGCTTTCTTCCTTTTGTCATTTTTCAAGTGGGTCAAAGCAGCATCTAGAATCTCAGCATAGTGAGCTGGGGATCCTGGCTCCTGTTTCATGCTATCTGAGGAGAAGTTACTAAAGAACTTCAGCCATTATTTCCTGACAGTAACTTCCAGGACAGTACTGTGGTGGTGGTGGGGTGTCTTCCTTTGCTAGAAAAAAACAAAACCCTTCTAAGAACTGCTATTCCCCCAGCCATGAACTTCCTCTCTCATGCCCAGAATTCTGTACCCAACCTGTGTTTGTGTGTCCATCTGTTCGTGTGTCCGTGTGTCCATGTGTCCATGTAGCCGTGTGTGTGTGTGTGTGTGTGTGTGTGTGTGTGTGTGTGTGTAAGCTGGAAGTCAACATCAGGTGTCTTCTGCTATCGTGCACCACCTTATTTTTTGAGACAGTGTCTCTTCCTGAACGTGGAGCTCACTAAGGTGAGGCTGGCTAACAGCATCCTATCTTGGAATTGCAGACATAAGCTGCTGTGCTCAGCGGTTTTTTGTTGTTTGTTTGTTTGTTTGTTTTTGTTTTTGTTTTTCAGCACAGGATTGAACCCAGGTCCCATCAACATGTGAAGTAAGGTTCTTTACTGACTGAGCCATCTCCCCAGACAGCCCCACAGTTTTGTCAATCAACTTCTTGCCAAAAGAATGGAATTTATCCTATCCAAACAGGGCTGCAGCCACCATGTTTAGAACACTCCATCTGCCTCGTGTGGAAGCCCTAAGAAAACTCTGCTCCAACAGCAGGCAGGAGGTAGCAGAAGCGTGATGGAGGCCAGCGAGGAAAACATGTGGTACACCTCAGCCTGGCTTGCAGTTCTCCTTGAGGTGGGAAGGGTCAAGTCTAAGTTGTCTTCGAGTTGTCGTACAAACCATTCATCAGTGGAGGTGCATGAAGGTGCAGCTTCCACAGAGAGTTTAGTTCCCACAGAGAGTTTAGTTCCCTCAGAGCAGACCATAATTTTACTTTGAAGAGATATCTGTTTTTCCTTCTATATATGACAGACACATGTACTTGCATAATGCATATATAAGTATATATATATATATATATATATATATATATATATATATATATATATATATATATATATATATACTGTGATCTTACTAAGACTGTTTTCTACCAAGCTTTCCAAACATAATTTCCGTGATACCCAAGACCAAACTTCTTCCCTTCGGGACCTTGAAATTTACTGGCTGACTTCCCTGAGTTGTTAGTTATTGTCACCTTCATTTGATGGAAATGATTCCATAAAATAAAAATATGCATCAACTTTTGGGGGAGTGCTGGGAGGCAATGGAGAAAAGACAGTTCAGAGAATGTGGGTCATGGCTACTGCATCTTGCTGACAACATGCTAGCTTGCTGCTGTGTCCCAGCTAAGGGAAGTTACCCAATAAACTAGGCTGAGCTGAGACTTATAAACACGGTGACGATAAGTTTCTACTAAACGCTGGAAGACAGTCCTGTCTAGAGAGAGAATGAGTTCATTCTTTTGCCAACTGTTTCTCAAAGGTAGACTCTGAACCAGGCAGTCTGCTAGCCAATGGACATGGTTTGAAACACCGGTATTCACTGTGGCAGCTGCATAGGTGACAAAGTTCAGAGTGCAGGGACCCCAACCTCCTAGTCTAAGAGCACGACTGGGCCTGGTGCCCTGGTGCCCGGAGTAGAGCTAACCACTCTGCAGCTCCAAGGAGGGCCTCCACTCTCACACCACCACCCTCTTCCTAGCAACCCTGCTTTCTTGACATGCCAATCCTCATTTCTTCAATTTGGGAGCTGCTGCTGTGGCCCATTAGATCAGCAGAATGTAGCAATCTGCTGCCCCTTGAGGCTACCTTTGAGCCATACCAAGTTCAACCTGAACCAGACAGTTTGCTTCTCGGCATTACAGGAACTACTAACCAAGGTGATGCACAGTTACAGTAATCTGGACTTGAAGACGCATGCGCCACCCATGAACAGCTTCGAGCCCCTCAGCTCTCTGTGGAGTAAAGTAGCCCTACAGTTTAGTTAGACTAGGCTCTCAGACGGACAAAGCTGCAGTCATCCTAAACTTAGCAGGCCGGATAATAAAGTGCTTTCTCCCCTAATCCCCATCACCTTCTCCCCTCCTAAGCATGTTAACACTTGTAAACTTCAGGCAATTGATTATTCTCCAGCACCACCACGTTGCAGTGTTACATAAAGGCTTATTGCTCATCAATTTTAATTAACAGCCTTGGCTGATTTGATGATTAGATTCTTGGAATTTACCACTTAAATACCAGCTCTTCACATGACAGAAGGGTATGATTCCTCTTCTAACCAGAGCAAATTGCCCCAGTCATGTACAAATAAATTCTCCACTTCCCAGAACCGATGGCAAATTCAGAGCTCCATAAAATTCATGCATGACTCGCTGCTGTAGCTGCGTAATTAAAAGAAAACTAATATATCGACTACTTCTCCTCAAAATAGCATGCATAAGTCACTGCTGCCTGAGGGAAGCTTGTTGGTAAAAGGATTATGGGCAATATCATCTTTATGATTAAAGAGAAAGCATAGCCTGTGTTTCCTCTCACACAGATCCAAAATGCTCGGTGCTAATGTTTTACATAAGTCTTGAGCTATCGTGATAGCCATAAGGAAATAGTTGTCCACTGTACAGATTTACCACTTTATCTCTGTTGCACTGGCCCTCTCCAGTCCAATCCATAGAAGGCTTATTTTTAACAGTGACTAGAGAGCGCCACACTCTAATTTATGCACACATATAAAATCAATAATTACTTAGTCGACCTTTACATTCGTCTAAATTTGGCCTGGCGTAATGGAAGCTGTCCACACAGTTCCCATTGAGAATGATAAACAGGAGACAGTCACACATCTCTATCTTTTCACTCAGGGTCGGATGAAACCAGAGATAGTTGGAAGCTCATCCAGTCCTTGATCTGAGCCACACAGGCTTTTCTTCAAGGTAGACTCTGTTTTGATGAGCAACCCCATCTTTTCCCAAAAAGGAAGGCTAACTTTGACTCTGCCCCACCATGGCTTTGTGTGGTCCTCACCTTCAGTAGGTTGAGCTACCCAATTAAAGAGAAGAGTTCTCTCCCAGTGAACAGCAGGGGAGAGCAATGGGCACCCTCCCCAGAGTGGGCACAAGTTAAAATGGGGCTCAGGTAAAAATCAAGTATCCCTGTGCAAGGTGCAGGAGGGAAATGCCACCGGTCCAGATAGACTCTCAGAAGCATTTACCCATGCCTAATTCTGTGCCACAGCCTTTTTTACGGGGGGCGGGGGTTTCCTGCTGTTGTGCTTGGATACGTCGAGAAGACTGAGTTCCCACTGAGTGCATGCGACCACAGCCTCAGGTGAGTTTTAAAGAATTAATTTTGGGTTTTCTTTTTCTCGAAATTGACAAAAGAGAAAAATAAGAGGATGGCTGTACCTTTTCCTCTGCTCCTCAGAATTATTCGCACTTGCCTGAAAAGACTTTCATTTGCTATTAGCAGGGCAGAAACGGGATCGTTCTGCCTGCTGTTAGTCACGCCCTGTCTCTAGAATTCTATGCTGCTGTCCACCCTGAATGAGACGCTCAACTGTCTTTGCCACGTGGCATGGCCAACCAGAACTTGGAAGGGAACTCTGAGTTTGTTCTCTAGGCCTGCAACTTCGTGTGCTGTCCTACCTCACCAAAATATTTCAGCTGTGCTGCTGGAGCACTACCCAGGGCTCAACAACATGGAGTGCTATTTATTATGCATTCATTACATGCTGGGCAATTTTTAAGGCACTCAGTGTCTACCAACCACAAGCCCGGTGAGGGTACAGATGAAACAGCTAAGCCACCTAACCCAGGGTCACACTGATGGCAAGTGACAGATCCATGCTTACAGCCTATGCCCTCCAATTCCAAGGCCCAAGTTGGTCTACGAAGCTCTCCGGGATTTAGAATCCTACATACATTATCTGACTGAAGCCTCGTCACGGGCTCTGGCCTCTGACCCCGGCTTCTAGCCATTGTGCTGTTATAACCTCTTTAGATTTCAGCCTGGCAACACAGCATCTCTTTAGAAGGCTTGAACAAAGGCTCAGTCAGGAGGACCTGTTACTCATCAGACATCCTCTGACACCGATCCCTGTGTTTATCAACCTCTGTTTAGGAAAGTTCGGTATTCCTCAGCAAGGATGCCTGGCATGCAAAAAAACAACCGTGCACTTCGCACATCCCGTGAGTGCTGGCACCAGGGAGCAGCGAGGGAAAGATCACAGGGCCTGGAAGCCAGGAGGGGAGGGGGAAGGAGGCTGAGGCGAGGCTTTGGAACACAAAAGCCCCAGACTCTCAGGGGTTTGGTGGCCAGCTGCTCACATCTTTGCATAAAACATGGGCACAGGGCTGTCGGGGGATGCGGTAAGGATGGCTCCTGGGGGCAACCAGCAAATTGGAGAATGTGCCTCGGTGAGGAGCACAGTTAAGGGGAAAGGAGGCTTTTCCCTTGCATGTGCCTAAGAAATGCATATTGCACAGGGCTAAGGGAAGACTGAACAATTCAAGTGCTAAGACGCTCGGTATGTCGCTTTAAATTCTCCTGGCAACATCCAATGTCCTCACTAACACAGAGGGGAATCTAGCCACCTGTCAACCCCAAGACACACTACCTACTGTTCGGGGAGATATTCTAGACAGGAAGGAGCCTGCCGCAATAATTACAGCACACTGTGATGGGCTTAAACACTACCATCCTCCGTGCATTATCTCGGGCTTTTTGTCAGCCCCTCTGAAAGCCATCAGCTAGCCGGGCATGCTTTACTGGCCAAAGAAACTGATGCTTGGCTTTGGGTGATTTGTGGAATCTGAATTCTCATTATGCTGAAAGTATTACAGTCCACATTTGAAAACCCCCTAAGGAAGAAATGCCAGGTGCCAGAAATGACAGAGAATCTAGGGACAGGACACCAAGACTGTTTAATTATACACACTGGATTTTTTTAATGTATTCATTCCACTTAAAGAATGTGCAATTTTTATTTTTTTTTAAAAAAAATTAAACACAAAACTCTAAATATGTTTGCTCAGCAAAGCACTGAGATTAGGAGTCTAAGATTGTTTATAATATAATTAAATGACAAATTGCATATGTTTATTCAATGATTTTTTTCAGAACAAACGGTTGTGGTTGGAGAAGATGCAGGCATGAATCCCATTCCTCAGCAGAACATCCTGCACCTGCCTTATCTGTAGCTAGAGAGAGGACATCCTACCACAGCCAAGATGGCTGCAGAGTTCAAGGGGTCACTTGTGGAGCCATTTTAAAATAATTAGACATGGATAGACTGGTAAATGATGAATGACAGGGGCCATAACAAGTGTTTACTGTGCTCTGGGGTTGTGAACTCTAATAAGACGAGGGATTATTCATTCTAATGTATGAGGGGGAATGATCAGAAAGAAACAATTGCAAAGATTGGAAAATAGTGTGAAAACTGAGGAAGACTTCATGAAGGAGAAGCCTGGCTGGCTTGTGATTAACATCTGGGAATGCCATGCTGAACGTATAGCAGTTCAGACTGTTCCAGGAGCCTGATCAGAACGCTCTAAAGATGCAACAATCTGGGCCTGATGTTCACTGGATTAACGTTAATGGGTAGCAATTCTGACTGCACAATGGAATAAAGATGGACACTTCGTATCAGTGTGTGGCCAGGGTGTAAGTTGGAATTCACCAGTTGCTCAAAGAGTGCTTTAGGATTCAAGCAACCTGGAGGTCACACATGGCAAGCCTAGCTACCCACCCAGTCATCTGTACAGCTGGGCAAAATACCTGAAGGAACATGACAACGTATGTTGTCAGCAATTTATAGCACACACATGGCAAAGGAAACAAAGCGTTGCGCTCCACACTCAGCACAGAAAACCTGAACCCATCACAGGTCTTACTGGGATGTGCCATGGCAATCAAGCTGTTACCATACACTGAGATTTCAACCTGTAGCTATTTTATTTACGATGTGTCTGTGAAATGGGGCATTCCAGAAAGAAAAGTCGGAAGTTTGTGATTGGAGAGACAGAATTAATTGATGAATCTTTCTAACTAAAGATTCACCTTGTCTTAACTGTTGAAGAGCTGTTTATTTGGGACTATGTTTTATATCTAAGTTTAATTAGAATTCAGAGCCACAGAGGCAACCGAAACTGCTAAGATAGAACTAAGCAGAGAGGTGCTATTTTCCCCAGAGAAACAACCCTAAAAATCTCAACGAGGTCCCTTTAAATGAATCTGCCCTTCAACCACTCACTGGGCAGTTTGGGAAAACCTCTTGGAGAACAGCCATGGGGAAGATAAGCAAAACGGATGTTTGAAGGCACTCAGGGCAGGTGCTGAGGCTCCCATCATTCAGAGAGTTCTCTGAAGACCTCAGCCATCCTGCTCAAATCCTCGCAGCACACCTCAGTGGAAGAGCTGTGTTGGGTTCTTACAATAGCTACTCAACACAATCCCACGAATATGCGGGTGCCTTTCCTCTTTGGTCATAGAAAATTTCACACCCTTCAAGGAGGGGGAAGTGTATTTTAACCCGGAGAGATGGCTCAGTGCTTCAGCACTTGTTCTTGCTGAGGACTGAGTTCAGTTCCCAAAACCTACATCAAGCAGCTCACAGCTGGCCCTAAGTCTGGCTCCAAGGGATCCAATGACCTCTTCTGGCTTCCATGGATAGCTGCATTCATGACACATGCCCTCTCACAGATATGCATGCATATACATAATTAAAGATAGAACAAATCTTTACAAATGGTCATCATTAAGATAAAATTTCTTCTTTCCTTTTTTAAAAAATGTATTATTTATTACAATTTATTCACTTTGTATCCAGACTGTATCCCCCTCCCTCATCTCCTCCAACTCCGACTCTCCCTTCCTCTTCTTCCCCTATGCCCCTCCCCTAGTCCACTGATAAGGGGAGATCCTCCTCGCCTACTATCAAATCCTAGCCGATCAGGTCTTATTAGGACTGGCTGCATTGTCTTCCTGGGGGCTGGCAAGGCTGCTTCCCAGAAGGTGATTAAAGACCCAGCCACGGAATCCATGTCAGAGACAGCCCCTGCTCCCCTTACTAGGGAACCCACTTTGAGACTGAACTGCCTATGGGCTACATCTGAGCAGGGGTCTAGGTCCTTTTTATGCATGGTCCTTGGTTGGAGCATCAGTTTCTGCAGGCCACCCCCTGACCCCGGGCCCAGATTTTTTGGCTTTATTGGTTCTTAAATATAAATGCACTCCCCATTAGAGTTTCAAAACTCATGAAGCAAAATAAATATCAGATCTAAGAGACAAATCAAGAATTATAATTGGATATTATAACACTAGTAATTGACAAAAATGTAGATAAGAAATCAACAAAGCCAGAAGATTGAGAAAACTGTTAAAAAGCTTCTACCTGGGTCTGTGCTGCCCTTCTTGGATTCCCGTTAGAGAAACTATGGGCTGACTTCATGTGTAACCTTCAGCAGAGTTGTATTAAAACTATCCAACCAGACAAGTCACTTTTTTTTTAATTAGGAGGAAAAATCCAGAACCTTGTCAAGTGTTATATCTGGCATCCAACCTGGCAATTTTTTTCTTCTTTATAGTCTGAAGCCCTAGGACTCTGTGGAAATCCATTCTCTTCCCTGTGGGGTTCTGTAGAACAGACTTTCAGAACTGACAAGGTTTTCAACATCACACGGTTCAAATGCTGCTTTTTACAGAAGAGAGAGAGATTCCTCCGATGCTTTGTGGCCCAGTTCAATCACACATCCCCATCTGAGGGTGAGGAAACAGTGTGGGCCTCAGAAAGGAAGAGTAGCTTGACCGAGATCGCATGGCCGGAAAGTGGTAGTGCCTCTGTCCTTACCTGCATGGTCTCATTCTGAGGTGCACCCTGTCCTTCTAAGAGATTTGGTAAATGCTTACAGGATAGGGCTAGCAACACAAGACACCATTAAGTTACAAAGATGCCACCGCCTTGACACAGGTCATGGATGGCTCCAACAGTAAGAACCAGGCCTTCTGGTACCTTCTACTCTGAGAAAAGGCAGTATACTAAGGAATTAATTTTGCAATCTAATCCTTAGCTTTTCAGTCCAATCTCTTGATAGAATCAGCTCACCCTAAAGCATGAGAATGTTTCCCAACTGTCTATTTCAATCACATTGTGACTAAAATCTAACTAACGACTTGAAATAAGCAAGGGAGAAAACCTTTCCAGGCACTAGTAACATTCACTGTGACTTTTCGGCATAAATCAAATGCTATGTACTGTCAAATAGCCTTAACTGTATTTTTATTATTTTCTGATTGCTCTCTGTACCTTGATGTCAAATCTCTTTTTCTAGCCCCCAGATCCCAGAAAATCTCACAGCTTTCTAGACCTTTCTAGTACTAAATGCTCGGACCAGGGAAGTCCAATATTATAAATAAGCTCCACCTCTCATTTTAGCTGCTATGATGTTAGCTGCTCTACCCTGCCTTCTGATGTGATAAACTGAAGCCCTCTGACACTGTGGGCCAAAACAAGATTTTCCTTCCAGGAGTTCTTTCTGTCAGACATTTGGCCACAGGAAAACAAAAGCAGCCAATACAGTCCTCATTGCTTTGAGAATCTGAAATGAGTAGACATGGGCATTAAAAAAGAATCCATGAGTTATAAGACAACTGGGTAGCTAACATGAATTCTTTCTCCCCTACTATAAAAAAGAGAAGCCTAGGTGAGGGCATTTGAATAGGAACAAAGACCAAAGGATGGTATGAGCGTGTTCACATGGTAGTGGACCATGTGTGACCATAAGGCAGAGTAAACAGGCCAGAACGAGAGGTATGTGTAAGCTTTAAATGTTTCCCTACTTCTGCCAGCCAGACCTCATCGTCATGAGGTTCCATATCCATCAAAATATCACTATTAGCTGGGGCTCATGCACTCAACACCTAAGCCTGCAGGTGACAGTTCTATTAGAAAGCATAACAAGATGACTCCATGTGTACCAAGGGATTCAGAAAAATCAAAATTTGGAAAGTAATCTGATTGTCTTACCACAGCCTCTCACTGCTATTTTACTATGACTCAAGTGAGCAAGCATCTCAACTAAATCCAAATTCTGATCCCTAGGGTCATAAGTACCTCCATGCTTGATTTCTTCCCACTGGGAAACACCAGTGCTGACTCTGCAAGTCCTCAGCCAGGGCTTGGTAATGATCACCATTCCTTAAGGCACTTTCAGTCCTAGCCAGTGAGCAAGTTGCTTGCTATATCCTTCATATGGCTTTTTAGCAAAGAAGGTGAGACTCCCCCCAACCTACCTTCTACCCACAGAAAAGGAATGAAGACAACAGAACTTGATTGTCTTGAACCACTTACCCCATAACAGCACAGGATGGTTCACATAATCTCTAGGACAGATGGACAGGACCAGGTTTGGAAAGGAAATGCATAGATCCATACAAAGCCCAGAGTCTCAGAAAACAGACAGCTCAAGACCAGTGGGCACAAAAATGACATGCAATAAAACAGACAAAAATATGCCAAACCAGTTACAGTCAATTCACTGGGTCCCACACAAAATTGGGATACATGAGGCAAGCCAAAAGAGTGGAAGAATTTCCTATCTAATAGTCTCAGCCTCCTCAGTAAGATCTTATCAATGAACAAGGCTCAGACCGAAAGCTTAACCCTACAGAAGTGATATGTGACTTAGCGCATTTTAACTGAGTTTAAGAAATGAGGTTTTCTTAAAAAGATCACATTAGACAGATCATTGACGTCAAGTGTTCTCAAATTTCAGTTCTGACCTTGCTTATGTTTTGGGTCTCAAATGTCCTCCCAAAACCATAAAGTAAAGGTTTGATAGCTGTACATATTATTTTCCTTTTTACTGTGACCAAACACCTAAAAAGAAGAGATTAAAGGAGTGTTTTCTGGGTGACAGCTTAATGCAATCATTCCACCGTGGCAGGAAAAGCATGGGCATGGGGCAGGAGAGCCAGTCACTGTGGAGCTTCAGTCAGGGACCACAGAACAATGCTGGCCCTCAGAGGGCTCGTCCTTTTCCACACATTCCAAGATCCCAGCTCAGGGAATGGGCCCCCAGTCAGGTGAGTCCCACCTCAACATAGTTAAGATGTCCTTTAAGAATGAAGTCAAAAGGCTTGTCTCCTCAGTGATTCTAGACCCTGTCGAGTTGATGACAGTAACTATGGTACTACTGAGGCATTGTGCAGCTTTTAGGAAGCAAGGCCAAGCAAAAGAAAATATTGCTGGGGACCATTCCCTTGAGTAGAATATGACACACAGGCCTCCTTTCCTTCCCCTCCCCTCCCACCCCTTCTCTTCCCTACCCTCCTGTACCCCACTCTACCCTTCTTTTCTCTTCCCTCCCCTCCCCTTTCCTTCCCTTTATCCCCTTCCCCTCCCTTCCCTTCTCTTTCTTTCCCTTCCCTTTCCTTCCCTTCCCTCCCCTTCCCTTCTCTTTCTTCCCCTCCGTTTCCTCTCCTCCCCTCCCATTCCCTTTCTTCCTATCTGCTCCCCTTCCCTTCCCTCCCCTTCTTTCCCCCTTCCCTTTCCTCCCCACCTGTTCCTTCCCTTCTCTATTCTCTTCTCTACTTCCCTCTCTCCCCAATACCCCTTCCCAGCCTCCTTCTCCCTACACCCTTACTGGATGCCATGAGGTATGAATTCTTGCCTAAGGCTCCCGCAATGATGTCCTGTCTCACTCAACACAGGGCCTAAAGCAATGGAGTTAGGAGATTAGGAGCTGAAATCTGAAGCCACAAGACAAAATAAAGTTTTGTCCCCTCCTTTCAAGTTGTTGACTTACATATTTTGTTACAACCTCAGAAAGCTTTCTAATACAGTACGAAATTTTATCTTGCCATGTATTCATAGGAAAATCGTAGATAGGGATCAATGATTTTATCTGTAAAATGGAGCTAACTTCCAAGCTTCATTGGTAAGCAAATACATTTTTTTGAGACAGAGTCTTACTATGTAGCTCTAGCTATCCTG
This sequence comes from Psammomys obesus, assembly GCF_907164565.1. Taxonomy (NCBI): domain Eukaryota; kingdom Metazoa; phylum Chordata; class Mammalia; order Rodentia; family Muridae; genus Psammomys; species Psammomys obesus. Next base: position 21,970,494 of record NW_026596069.1, read on the forward strand.
GAAGTCACTTTGTAGACCAGGCTGGCCTCGAACTCAAAGAGAGCAATCTGTCTCTGCCTCCCAAGTGCTGGGACTAAAGGAGTGCACTGTCACACCGCGTCCACATCCGTCTCCTAAGTTCCGATAACCACACGTAATCAGTCAGAACTAGCCTCCTCCCCACTTCTTACAATGAGGGAACTGAGATAAGGGCTTTTAGAAGAAGATTGAAGAGGGGAGCAATGATGGAGGAAAAGAACTGGGATCAAGGACAGGAACAGCAGACCAATGTTATAATTGTTTTCTCAAGATCTTGCTCTCAAGGCTGGAGAGACAGCTTAGAGGTTAAGAGCACTGACTGCTCTTCCAGAAGACCCAGGTTCAAATCCCAGAAACCACATGGCAGCTCACAACTGCCTGTAACTCTAAGATCTGACACTCTCACATAGACATCCATATAGGCAAAATATCTATGAATTTAAAATAAAGGTAAATAAATTTTTAAAAAGAGCTTGCAAAAAGAGTTCTTACTTGCAGGAAAGCTTTTCTTTCCCTGTCATTAGCTCAGCTCAACTGGGAAATGGACCCAAGGAGATGAAGGCAGCTCTATTGACCACCCCTTTCTTCTCAGTATGCCCTGAACAGACACCCCCAGATCTGTACCCCATTTGCCCTTCCAAGGTCAAGAAAAGCAGCTCCCCAGTGGCTTGGAAGGAAACATCAGCTTGTTAACTAGAATTCCTCAAGTCCATTTGTCCTGCCCTTGATCAGAGCCTCACTGCTGTGTGCTGGGGTGCAGCCATTCAGGGTCTGATGGAAAGCATTAGCTCTGTGGAGAACATGTCTCAGGGTAGGCACCCAGAGGACACTGATGACAGAGCACTCCCGGGCAGGGCCAGCAGTTCCCTCACCCAGATGTCAAAAGCTGGTTAATTAACATGAAGACATATTTTCTTTAGCAAGTCCAGTCAATCATTTTCCTGTATGGTTCTTTTCCCATTGTGCGCTCCCTTTGTCTCTGGAGGAGCCGTAAGTGCAAAAAGAACCAGAGTTTCACAGCACAGTTTCTCCAGGAAGAGATGAAAATAGCTTATTTATTATTAAAGAAAGAGAAGGGGAGATTTGTAGGAAGGAATTGAGTTGTCTAGATTCAAGCTATCATTTTTAAACACAAAGCATGTGTGGTAACTTTAAACGTACAAGAGGTGAACTGGGGAGATAACTCTGTGGCTAAAGTGCTTGCTGGGCAAGCATGAGGACATGAGTTTGAGTCTCCAGTACCCCCAGAAAGGCAGACACAGAAGTGTGAACCTGCAATACTAATGCTCCTTCAGAGAGATGGAGGTAGAGACAGCAAATCCCTAGGAGCTCCTGGGCCAGCTAGCCTGGAATACAAGACAACAGAATGAAAAGTTGGCCCAAGCAAGCTGGAAGGTGAAGAATGACCTCACAGTTGTCTTGTGACTGTGGCGTATATGCACATACACACACAAGCACACCCAACACACACATGGAGGGAGAATACAAAAGGAACATCTGAACGTTTCTATTGATGCGAAAGAAAACTGGAATCTCATAGCTGAATCCCAGCCACACATTTCACCAGCTCCTTCTGGTAATTTCTTCCATTGACTCAGTCATAAATACTCCGCTGAGTCCTCGATCGCTTCCTTTACCTCACAATAACACGAAGACCCAGTAAACAGGGCCCGAACAATCTGCAAATTAAGATGATTTTTCAGCACCCATAAACTTCAAGCTGAAGAGACTATTTGAAAAGCTGTGGTAAAGGAGGCAGTAACCGTTTTATCTTTTCCCATAAAACTCTAATGCATTGGAGGGAAAATAAAGAAACCCCAGGTATAAACACTGCCATTGTAAGCTCAGTGCACAACCTCCATGATCCATCTGCAGCAAAGTCCAGTCTATTGAATGTGGAAAATGATAAAATTCTAAACAGAACTCGTGAGAGGGACCCAAACTCTCTGAAACGGGGGTTTTAATGGGATTTATTAGCAAGACCATCCTTGGGAATTACAGTGACATACATAGAAGAGTTTTGCAAAGGCAAATTATACTATGTTGGGCATTATTCTACCTCAAATTAAAGGTAAAAGGCAAGAAACCAAAGGTCATCAGCTCCAGAGTATATTAATTCATATCTAATGTAGGGGTTTTTCCACACGTGACAAAGTCCAAAGGGGGGAAAATTATAGCTCCCACAAGAAAGTTCTGGCAATAATCTTACATAATTTACAACACAGAGGACATTTCTGTGTTCAGGAACTGTGGCTGATGATCAGTGCAAAAGTGAAATTGAGCAGAAGTCATGGCAAGGCCTCAGGCCACCAAGGAACTCCCTCCTGCCATATTTACAGGCTCTGGTGGAGAGACAACTAGCTGACCTTCGGATACAAGAGGTCAGACTAAGAGGACAAAGGCAATTGTTCAGAGCGGGAAGTCGCCCAGCAAGGCTGAAGCCAGCTGTGTTCTCTGCCTAGCCGCATCCAGGCTCCGGACAGCCCTGAACAATTTCATTATCGTGCGTCTTCCGAGGGGAGAGAGTGCCTGCTGTCCTATTTCATAATAATTGGATGAAGAAATGTAGGTGGGAACACAATTCATCTTAGAGTTTGATGAATTATTTACTAATTAGGGAGACGTGCGGAGGAAGGGGAAAGCTACATGACTTTGGTATAAATGCTCCTTTTATTATATTATTTATACACATGAAATTGTTGCTTTTATTAACCAAGAGGTTAATCACTTGAATGGGATACCTGGCATCCTTTCCAATCCCATACACAGGCAAATTGGCTCATTTTATGTTAGTAAAATAACTCTGCAATTTTTCTGGTGCTTATCTGTGTGGTGGCATTGTAACGTTTCATAGTAAGAAAAATAGGGAAGTTAGCCAGGCTGCTGAGGTTGCAAAACCACTCCGTTTGGGTGTGAGGAAAAAGAAAAAGTAAACATGATTTCAGTTAAAAAAAAAATTAATGCCATGAAAACCCCGTCTTTTGCTGTTCAGCAACTATGGGCATGAAAAGTGTGGTGGGAGGGCAGCAGTTGTTCCTCAGGCGTGATTTTGGTCTAGCATGCATGAGACCAAGAAGGAGGACGGTGGAGGAGGGTGGGATGGAGGGGAAGTGGAGGGGCCCGGAGAGTCTGCATGCGTGAGGTGAACTACCACACACCTGGCTGGTGATAGGAACTGTAACTGGCAACACCGCTTTGTATCTGTGTATCTAAGGTCAGTCACCTGGCCCTCAAGTCTTACCTTCATCTGTCTAATTACTGATTAACTACCTAATTAACTAATATGTACTGATGGCCTTGTGTTTCCCTTACAGAGCACGGAGATATAACGATAAGACTGACAAAATTCTTCTTCTCTTGACCCCTTTCATCTGGACTAACAGTACACACATAAAAATATATATATTAATATATTATGATCAATATCGTCAGGGAAATAATAGGAATGATGGGAAAAGAATAAAGGCCAGCACTTTCTAAAAACTGGGATAAGGGTTCTGGCACTCTGACCAAAGTTTGGCTATGAGTCCCAGGAAAAAGAGAGAGATAGAAAGACCTGGAGGGGTCAGGAACTCCACAAGCCCAAAAACATGGGCCCAGGGGGGCCTACAGGCACCGATACTCCAACATGGAGAGGACCTAGACCCCCTGTTCTAAGGAAGCCCATTGGCTGCTCAGTTTCCAAGTGGACTCCCTAGAAGAGGGTCAGGGTCTGTCTCTGACATGAACTTAATAACTGACTTTTTGATCACCTCCCCCTGGGGAGGTGCAGCCTTACCAGGCCACAAAGGAAGACAGTGCAGCCAGTCCTGATGAGACCTGATAGGCTAGAGTCAGATAGAAGGGGAGACAGTCTTCCCCTATCAGGGAACTAGGGGAGGGGCATAGAGGGAGAAGAAGAAGGGTGGGTGGGACTGGGAGGAGACAAGGGACGGGGGCTGCAACAGGGATAATTGTAAAAAATAAATATATAAATAAAATTAAATTTTAAAATGCATAAGAAAATGAAAATAAATAATTTTTAAATTAATAATTTTAAAAAATTAAAAATAAATTTGCATGAAACCTTTGACCAAGATCTATCTCCTAACAGATTTTTCAAGTACAGAGTACAGTATACTTGGCTATAAGTAGCCTGTTGTAGAACAGCTGTCTACAGCTTTTTCCTCTTCCTTTGTGTCTGTTAAATGTCTGTAAATCATCACTGTCCTCAATTCTAGACCCCTCCTCACAGTTACCATTGCCATCTCAGATGACATAAACTTGACTCTGAGATACCTCATATAAACAGGATCATGTAGTCGTTTTTCTTCTGGGTCCTGCATATTCCAATCAACATTGTCCTCAATGCTTAACCTTTGAGGATACTGTCACATATCAATCACACTGCTTCTTATTTTCAAGCCTGAATACTATTCTAGTACGTGTTTAGCTGGTCCTACTTTGATAGCAAGATCAAGGAAGAACTGTCCAAAGTGATAAGTAAGCTGAGACCTAGAAATGAGTAGAAACCATCAATTCAGAAAAGCCAACGAAGAAAGGTCCCCAGAGAACAGCAAGATCAAAGCCTCCTGATACCTGCAAGGGTTGGTGTGCTTAAGCAAGCACGACTGAATTCACAGCCATGTATGTCTGTGGTGGGAGGAGGGGTCATGGAGGTGAGGTCTGAGGTAAGTTTTAATTTGATAAGTTTGAATGAGAAGTCATAAAAAGGAGTTGACATGATTTTACATGTTTTACAGATCCTCTGGTTATCATACAGAATCAACCAGAAGGACTCGAGAGATGACAATGGTAGGCTATCATGCCATATCACATTTCCCATGAGGAAAGGCAGAAGCTTCCGATGGCCCTGATTTTCGTAGCAGTCCACGCTGATGCTAACAGATGGTGCTGAACTAAAGATGTCTGAGAGCCACTCACGAGCTCACTTCAGACGTGACTTTGAAGTTCTTTTTTGAGACATCCAAGATAGTAAGCCTAGCAAGGCAGACACAGAATGGGAAAAGCATGGCTTAAGGATGTGAATTTGGAGCCCTCCAGTCAGCAACGCTGTAAGAACTGTGGTAATGTAGCCTTACATAGCTCACAAGTTGTTTCTATCAAACTCAAGGTCCCCATCTTGCTGAAGTTATGCTGTGGCAAAATTCATAAAAACACAATTGTGATAACCTCACTGACTAAATGCAACCAGCGTTGATTTCCTGCTCGTGTTGCATGCCTGGGGTAGGATGCCTGGGTGGCTGTGTCCTATGTCTCTGTTGTAATCATTCAGACCCAGACTGACAGAGATAGGAAGTCTAGAGAGCTGTCAGTCATGGTGGTTGTGATGGTCAACTTCATGTCCAACTTGTTGGGACAAAGAGTTCCCTAAAATGTATGTCAATACTATTCTATGTGTGTCTGTGAGGATGTTTCCAGAATAAATTAACGTTTGAATTGGTAGACTAAAGGAAGCTCACTGCTCTCTACATGTAGGTGTGGAGGAGGCAGCATCAGATATAAAGGCCTCTAAGACTGAGGAAAGAACATTCTGTGTCCTCACTACCTTGGGGGAGGACATCAATCCCCTCCCACCTTCAGGCTCCAGCTCAGGCCAAATCCTGGACTGGCAACTCTCCTCACTATTGTATCTTTAGACTGAGTCCAGAACTACACCCTCAGCTCCTCTGGGTCTCCATCGTGTCACCTGAAGCATCTGAGCCTCCCAAATCACATGGGCAATGTCTTATCATATAGATATAGGCTTAAAGATATACTTATCGTAACAGCTCTGTTACTCTCTAAGACCCAATATGAGAACAGTGCCTGGGTGATTCCCACCATACCATTCAACTTACATATGTGGCCTGCGCTGAATATAGATGTCTCTGTGTTGAAGAATGACAGGGGATTATTGTAGGCGTTAACAGTCGTGACTCCTGTTGTAACTACAGTACCAGGTGTGGTGTCATTGCTTGAGCAAATTAACGTATCCCTTGGTGCTTGATAAGGAGTTCTAGATCTTTTCTCCATACCCATCCAAAAGGCTCACCCACATCAGTTTGTTTTCATCTGATAAAGCCACAAACACACCCGCCCCACCACCGTGGCAACTCTCCAGCCTGATGTCCCATTTACTACACTGGATTGTTCACACCAGCTGTCACACTGGTTCAGCATACTAAGGACACTATGCTGATTAGACCTAGTGAAAAGAAAGCATCAAATACTCTAGGCTTACTGGTGAGACATGCATGTATCAGGGAGCAGCAAGAAAAGTGATGAATATTGGCAGTCCAAGAGTATGGGACCTGTAGAAATGCTCTTATAAAATGAAGGGTAAGTTGTTGTATCCCATCCCTCCCCTAACCTGAAAATAGAAAGTATGAGGTAGAACTCTGGACTTGTGCAGGAAGCACAGGCCATACCTACGTGGATCATTCTCTGTCCATGAGTAACTACTGAAACAACCAGTGTCTGTCAGGGCCCATAGCAGGAGAAGGCTCTTCAGGAGAGCCAGGAGGCTCTGTGGACCTTCTTGCCTCTTGAGCCACATGATCTGGCACATTTGATTCTTAAAATATTATTGGCACATAGGAGAGGTATTTAGAGTCTTTGTCAGGCCTCTATGAATGAAATACACCATGGATTTTCAAAATGTTGATGCAAGGCCCATCCGTTCTCTACAGACAGCTACTCTTGCCCACAGTGGGCACAACTTCAGCACTGAGCATTTTGCTTGGAGGGAGAAAATGCCGCACATGTAATTTTATACTCAGTTGTTGTAGCCAATAGTTTGGCTGGATAATTGAAAGAATGATTTGAAATTAGTAATAAACATATTTAGGGAGGAGGTATATGGATGCGTATAACTAGCAAAAAAAAAATCTATGATGATATTTGTGTCTTCTGCATTTGCTCTTCAAAAGCATCCTCAGAGAAAATGGGTTTTGATAATCAATACATAAAATGACACATTTTATGGATTCTAGACAATCTACTTTCCCAGCTGCGTCTGTCATCACCCATTGGGTTTATGAATAAGGCAGCCAAGCAAGCATGAATGGAGGGCATGTGTAAACTCAGCCACATAAACTGCTGTCCAAGACGATTTTGTTATAGCCACTTCTGAGTACCATATATGCCAACAATGCAGACAAATACTTATCTATGAATGACAGTCCTGAGTATATCCCCAGGTGGGATCAGTAGATTATCTGGTAGTCAATTAACTAAATGGCTTGCTTTCATCGTTTGTTTTCAGTGGACGATTCAGGATGCAGTTTCTCTCCTCTGCACACAATGCTTCAGGTAAAACTATCACCCGTGGCCTTATCTACCATCTCAGTGATCAGTTATAGCAAGACTCTGATCAAAGAACTCACTTCCCAGCAAATGAAGTATAAAGTCTTTGTGTTCCATTCATATTCTAGCTTACCGTGTTCCCTCAATGGCTTTATAGGATTCTCTGTCTTCCTATAGATGGCCATTTGTAGGCTTTATTGTGATACCAACTAGGTGATAATACTGTGAGAGGATGGGACAAGTTTACCCAGAGAGATGTTCACGATATGAACAGGTTTCTAATCCATGGTGCTGTTTCTCCCACAGCCAAGATTCATGGGTCACGGGATCAAGGGGGATGGGAATGGAGTGGAACCACTGAAGGTTACTCCTAGTGACCCTTTAGCAAATTTTTCTTCCTGGTCTCTCTGATTCATATTCTGAGGTTTTGTTTGAGGTTTTGTTTCCAAAGACGGCAACACGCGATCAGCAGGTTAAACAAATATCATTCAATTGCAAGTTAAGACTTCCACCTGGCTGTTCCAAATGCCACATGCCTCAGCATCAACAGGTAAAAAAGATAACTGCCACAGGGCTGCCTTAGCCAATTCTAACTGTAAAGGGTAGATAATTAGCGGGCTGGAGCACAGAGATCTCAGGCATGCCTTACAGAGTTTCTATGACATAGAGTTAAGGTCAATGGAAAACCTTAGTATAACCCAGCCAGGACCTCTAAATAATCTAAAGCCTACAGAAACGAAGTTTTGGTTCACCCCATCAGTCATGTCACCACAATCAGCTAATATGTTTGCTGACAAAGGAGCGTTCACAATGAGTGATACAAGAGTGTTTTGTAACCAGTTGCAGAAACAAGTACTGTAATTTTTATGAGTGTTTCTTTTTTAAGTTGCGAATATATTTGTGCACAGTCAGCAAATATTTTTTTGTGTTCTTTTCTCTTTTTTTTTTCCTATAGCATGAGATGCTTTGACTTTATGCTACTACCTTAAGGTGTTGCTAATTATTTGCCAGTATTTAGATTACAATGCATCACGGACAAATCTCTAATGATTTTACCTCATCTGGTGAAGGGGAGATGGTCTAACTGAGAATGTCCCTCATAGGCTCATGTATATGAATACTTGGTCCCCAGCTAGTGGCACTGTTTGGGGAGGTTTAGGAGGTGTGACTTTTTTTTTGAGAAAGTGTGTCAATAGAGGTGGGCTCTGAGAGTTTAAAGACCTGTGCCATTCCCAGTTACCCTCTCTGCTTTGGTTTACACTTTAAGATGTGAGGTCACAGCTGCTCCAGCCACCTGACTTTTGCCCTGCTGCTGACATCATGGACATTAACCCTTCAGAACCATAAGCCACACTAAACTCTTTCTTCTTTCCTTGTGTTGCCTTAGTGATGGTATCACAGCAACAGAAAAATAACTAACTCAAGGGCTGGTTTTGTTCCTATGCAGAATGGTTGTATCATTTTCTTTATCTTAAGACTAAATATGGTTTAAAGAGATGATGTTGGTACTAAGTTGATGTGGGTGCTTGTTGAGGCCAATTAATTAATTGTGCGAATAGTTGACGGAACCAGAGGTCATCAAGATATCTGGGTACACATTCTACTAGTCATGTCTGTTAGGCTTTTCCTCCAACACTTCTAAATTGAAGAAAGGTTGAGTTGCTACACTACTAAAAATAGTTTCCTCTCCTCAGCATAGGTGGGTCCCAGTTAAGCCACTAAGCAATTAATAAAACAAAAGTCTAGATAAAAGAAATCTATCTGTCTGTCTATCTGTCTGTCTGTCTGTCTGTCTATCTATCTATCTCTGTCTCTCTCCCCCCCACACCCTCATGGTTTATGATGAGCTTGTTTGCCTCACACTCAGACTAAAGCTTACGCCATTAGTGCTTTTGAGCCAACTTGAAGTTTCTTACCTATTTCGTACAATTGATATTATAACAATATCATAAGGAATAGATGCAGACACAGAGACATGAATGCACACTAACACACATTATTGGCTCTGTTTCTCTGGAGAGACAGACTCACACAGCAGCAAAGGGAAAATTGAACACTGAAGGGTTTCACATTGACACTAATTTCCCAGCAAAGTAGTGTCATGCATTGCTTTTGCTTTCAATTCATTGACTGACCGGAACTCATCACCCGCCTCTATCAACAACAGGGTCAGGAAACACAATCCTATCACCTATCTGGTATAGGGAGAGACTGGAATATCTGACCAACAGCACCAATTAGCGTCCTACCAAGGAGATGCCGCCCCTTTGAGGGCAGAGGGCGTCATGGAGCTGTGAGTGTTAGCTCTGCCAGGTTCTGGGTCCCACGTCATGTTTCTTGACGTACTCTATTGATGTGTTATAAAATGTCAAGTAATACAAGTAAAGAACGGAAAGTAACTAAATCTTAAGAAAGGGTATTTTTAGGGCAAGCTTAAGACCCTGGCCTAGAAGGCAGTGTGGGCACAGGGACACAAAGCAGATCATTAAGTATTTAGTAGCCACTGGTTCTCAGGGCCGTGGCTCCACAGCCTCATTTAGGAGGCAGCTGCACTCGCTGTATTGATTGAAGTGGTGTGTTCGGACAAAAGCTGAAACCTTCAGATTTAATGAAGGCAAGGAGTCATCCTCGGGCAGAAAGGAACTGTTGAACCGATTATGGGAGACAGACCAAGAGTCTGATTAATTCCATCGAGCACTATGTGCAAGGAGAAACGGGCCATGAGTCAGTCAAGATCAGAGACACCCAGAAAATTCCAGTTTACTGGAGGATGGGCAGTGAGTTAGGACACAGGTAATCCCTGGGCCAGACTCTCCCGAACTCCTTCCTGCTCACAGCTTAAATATTCAGGTAGTCCTTCTCGCTCCCTGGAGTCACTTGGCTCTCCTCCAGACTTTGTCCTCTCCGAGAAGCCTTTTCAACTAATGCAGCTTCTAAGAATGCTGTAGCTCTCAGTCTGTTCTGTTTCAGCCAATGGCTAAAGGAGGCTACACATCAGAGGCCACACTTTGCTCTTTCAACCCACTGTTTAACATTGCAGACCACACTCTTCTTTCAATTACATGTATTTAATTAGTTTTCGTATTGATCGTTGGTAAATAACCTCAGCTCTAACTTGTGTGTGCAGGTAGAATAGAGGTAGAATGTGAGCCTGAGAGAAGTAAGGGTCTAGGAGGGCAGAAGAGCGAGGCAATTCTAAGGGCAGAGTGCACAAGAGAATTAAGGATGGATGACCACTCAGCAAATGGACCCTTACTCTAGGGATATTTCTGTGTAACATGAGGACAAAGGCCATCTTTAAGGGGGGTTGTGAACAGCAGGATTGCTGATGTGCTGTGTTGGACACCTTGTGATGAGAATAGATTTCAACGGCCACTGTGAAAGCACCAACTATTGATACCCTTTTTTGGTGGCAGGGATAAACATTAAGGTCGTTCACTACCAGTGAGATACAGTCCCTCTCCAACACACACACATACACACACACACAAACACACACACACACACCAACCCCTGTTTTCATGAGACAAGTTTTCACCATTGGCTGACCTCCAACTCACAATCCTCCTTCTTCAGCTCCCCAAGTACTAGGATTGCAGGAATGGGCCCACTGGGACGTCTAGGCAAAGGGGAGATGTCAACAATATCTTTCGCTGGAAAGGGTCCTGGTAAGAGCTGAATATGAAAAGAAAGCTAAGTCAAAGCAATGTTTAAGGTGGGCAAGAAGGACCATGGGAAAGATTTCAGGGCTGAGGCTACTGTATGATCCACATAGTCATTCTTCCAAACTGTTTTGTAATTAGCATCTCCCAAGTCATCTGTGACAGTGACCCCACTCACCCACACATCCTCCATTTTCTCCCAAGGCAGGGATGGGGGAAGCTCCTTTCTTTGGAGCACGATGAAGCTGAACTGGTCACAGTGAGTCACTTCCTTTGTGACAGGCACCTCCTTCCAGGACTGAAAGACCAGAAGTCAGTCCAGCTGTTCTTATTACCTAGCTCCACTTGGCTACCCAAGAAGAGCAGCTACCCTTCACATCTGTGCACTGAGCCCCGGGGATTCCACATGCCCATTTAGCTGGATCCTGGAGAAAGAAGATGCTCGGTTTAATGTTAGCCTGGTTATCTCTGTATTTGTTTCTAGATGTTTCTCCCCTCTTCCTTCTCGCCTTTCATTGTTTTTCTTATTTTTGTGTGCATCTGTGTATGTGTGGACACACACACACACATACACACACACACATATAAATATATGTATATACGTATACATATACATACACATATACACATACAAACATATGTGTGTGTGTGTGTGTGTGTGTGTGTGTGTGTGTACATATATATTTATAAGCTGGGGGTTGAGGTCAGAAATCATCCTCCATTACTCTTCCACCTAATTATCCATTAAGGCAGTGTTCCTCAGTCAAGAGCTCACGATGTGGCTAGTGTGACCAGTCAGCTTGCTTGTTCTGAGGGTCCCTTGTCTCCATCTCTGAGGCTGGACTCACAGGTGGACCCTGCACCCAACCAGCATTCGCTTAGGTTCTGGGGTTCTGAGCGTCAATCTCCAGCCTTGTGTGGTGAGCGCCGTAGACACTAGACAATCCTCTAGCTTGTTTGGGGACAGTTTTAGATAGACTTCTTGAGTTGGTAAACCAAACAACAAGAACCAGACACTATACACTGCAAGACAAAGAACAATGCCCAGGAAAGCTGTCTACGGGTGCTCAGAGGAAACAGGGTGCAAACATGGGAATTGCCATGATGACAAGACTTGCACTGCCTGACCTCCTTCTCGATCTAAGGGGCATAACGCCATGATGTAAGGTGGCTACAATCAAGGGAGAGCTCCATCCAGTGTGTCAGGAAGAAGCAGTGAACACTTGGGTTAGTGGAACACTTGACTTTATTAAAAACAAAACAATCTACTAATTGACAGACCAAGCAAGAAACACCAGGTGCCAATGTAGATGCAATAATATCCCAGTGGGGAGAATGGAAGACATGAAGGGTGGAGGAAACTGTCAAGGAGAGGCATTCCTGTTAATGAGAAGCAAAGACAAAGTGCTAGCTGTCTCCTAAGCATCTTCCTTTGTTCAGGAGTCCCCAAGTCTTATTTTATCCCCCACATAATATTGAGAAATAGGCCCTACTAGTAGCCCCATTTCTCAGATAACAAAACTGAGGGCTGGCTAAGGACAGAGAGCTAACAAGCAATGGGGCTTCACAGCCCATGGCTTATACACCACACCCTATACGACAGCCCCCCTCTAGATAGTTCCTAAATTGTTAGGATTTGATCTGGTGAACCATCTCTTTTGCTACCACCCTTGAATCACACATCTGTGAACTTCTTAAACCCTTCCTGCCTGGACAGATACAATAAGAACTTCCCTTTTGAAAGTCCAACAATGACACCTGTCTATCTGCTCCTCTCCTGATGTTCTTTGATCCAACAGAAAAATCCATCTTTCTCACAGTTACTCGTCCATCTTTAACTGGTCTTAAATCTCAGTATTCAGTTACTTTCTGGTCACAGTGACAAATGCCCAACAGAAAGAAAAGAAAGGAAAGAACAATCATTCTGGCTGACAGTTTAAGAAGATTTATTCCATCGAGGCAGGAAAGTCGTGGTAGCAGGGGCAGGAAGTCTGTCGTCTTATTGCATCAGCAGGCAAAAACCAGAGAGTAAACAGGAGTGAGGCTGGACCATACAGCCTCAAGGCCCACTCCCAGTGACCGCTTCTTCCAGCAAGGCTCCACCCCCTAAAGGTTCCACAATTTTTCTGAACTGTATCAGCAGCTCGGTGTTCACAGGAGCCTGTGGTGGACATTCCTCGTTCAAACAACAATTTCCCAACACTCAATTAACAGCTAAACATACATGCCTTCTCTTCAGATATTTCATAAGGCTCGTAAGGCTTTTCCTAGCCAGCTTTCCCATTCTTTCCCCACTGTGATCCACTGTCTACCTGTCATCCCATGGTGCCCTCTCTCCATGCTCTTGTCTTCACAGGGCCATCTTCATCTAAGTAAACTAGTGGATGTGATACCTAAGTCCTTACATCCTGCTATCATTCTGTTTCCTAGAAGGTTCACATGCCAAGAGACCAGGGGTCACAAACCCAACGTATCCTTTTTGGAGACTATTACTCAATCCAACTTAGGGAACACTGCCAATCATATGTCAACCCCAAGGAAAATAAGTTCATTGTCATGGAGTACAGCCTAGATTCTGCTTTTCAAAAATTCCTGCACAATTCTAATGTGCAAAAAGAAGTTAAAAACTAAGTTCTCCAGATCAAGGAATTTCAGAGTCGAGCTGGCTGGTATTGACTACGCCCACACTGCTTACTGGGTCACAAGAAATTGGAATAACTTGTGATTTAGCTTTTGCCAGTGGCGGAGGGAAGACTGAGACTGCCTACGTCATAGATGAACGATAAGAATCAGATGAAGTTACACCAGAGAGAAATAAAACCACGCCTAGACCCTCAGTGTCTAGCGCACTTGAATCCTGACGCGAGAAGCGGCAGTCTTAAAGTGAATGAAGGGCAGTCTATTTCGGAGATGAAGGAGAGAGTTGTAATGTGTGAAAGCTGGCGGTGAAAAGCGGCCCCTCTCTTTTAGAGATGAAACAAAAGCAGTCAGCGATTTACTCAAAGTCAGCAGGGAGCCCTAGAAAGAGCTTCAGATCTGCCGCACAGATCACACTACCTCTCCCCAGGAGCCCTTGCTTTTCAACCTAGATCTCAGGGGTCACCGTGATGGAGGACAGTGAGGGACTGGGACAGGATGGCTCCCTTTTATCTACCTGGTGTGTTGATGTGCTGTAGGGTTTTTATTTCTAACGAGAGAGGTGTCTGGGGCTGTGCTCAGTTGGCAGAGTCTAGCGTGAATGGAGCCCCAAGTTTAATCCCCAGAACCACATAAACTGGGTGTAGTGGTGCAGCCGGGATGGAGACAGGAGGGTCAAGCTGAAGGCAGCCTTTGCCAACATGGTTCAAAGCCAGAAGGGACTACAGAACATCCTGCTGATCAAAAGAGGTGGGGGGGCATTGGAGGAAGGCAGAGAGAGCAGGGGGTGGAAGGTCAGGGTTGGGGCACTTTCCGTAGCTTAGAAAAATGTCACAAAGCCCTGTGCCTAATTCTGTTCTCAGAATCCTAAAGTGACGGAGTTCATCCTGAATTCTGCATCTTCCTGGCCAACAATGGAGCAGTAAGGCTTCAAGTTCTGGAAGTTTGGGGATGTTATAAAAAGAGACACAGGGGAACTTGGTAAAGGGCTTGCTACGTAAGACTGATAGCCTGGGCTCAGATCCACAGAACCCATGTAAAAGACAGATGCAGAAGAACAGATTATTAACCCCAGTTTGGCCATGTGGGAAAATAGAAGACAGGAGAATTGCCAGAAAGTAGGAAGCCACCTAACCTGGCTCGTGTGGGAAGGGTTTCTGTCTCCAACAAGGTGAAAGGCAAGTTCCAACATGCAAAGGTTGTTCTCTGGTGGGGGGAGGGGTGGGGTGTGCTTGAGACATGCATACACAGCTAAGCGGTTAGCTAATTAATTTTATTTTAAAACAGAAGGGAGGTGAGTGGAAACACCATGATCAGTACAGAAGAGAGCACACAGAGTCTGCCACAGCATTTCAAATGCCTGTTCTCTACTCATTACTAAAATTTGTGTGAGAGAAATAGAGGGCTAAGGCCTCCCAGGGCTCCAATCAGAGTCGTGTCCACCGAGAGCCAGGATGAAATGGATGGAGAACTCTCTTATTCTTATGCTTCTAATCACCAGGAAGCTCAGGAAATTGGAAATGCCCCAGAAACAACATGACATATCAAATACCAGGGCCTGGGTGATCCATCACCACCTTCACCATAGCGGCCATTACCCGTCACCTCTGCAACACGGGCAGTCTGTAAATCAGTGGCAGAGTTTTTCCGGCTCCCTGAGTGAAAGGTGCTGGATAAATGTCAGCAGGGATCATTAGGGCCACCTTTTGCATTGGGCAGATAAATGTTAGTAAGTTCCCATCCCAGGAGGCTCCAGAAGGGACATTGGATATGCCCAAGGGCCTACAATTCAGCAATGCTTTGCAGTCTGAAAAGAAAGAAAGGAGGAGAAAGGCATTCTCTACTCACGACCTAAAAATCCCCCAGGTGTAGAAGTCCTTAGGTAATGGCTTGGGGACCAGTGGGTTTGCTTGTTTGTTTAAGCTGGGTGCCACAGTCTGCATACGTAATCTCAGTGTTGGGGAGACCAAGAGAGCAGCATCCCTGGGGCCCTCTGGCCAGCCAACCTAGCCTACTTGGTGAACTCAAGGTCAGTGAAAGACCCTGTCTGAAAACGCAAGGCATACAGCACCTTGATAATAACACCTGAGATTTACCTCTCAAAATACACACACACACACACACACACACACACACACACACACACCTCTTGTCATGTAGGGGAAGAGGTGGTGGAGGAAGGTAACAGATTTCTTATCCACCATGCTCCCTTTGAGATTCTGACATACCACCAGTCAAAAAACAAGATAAATGGCAAATATCATAGATCCAGCAGGACAAATCTTTGGAAGCCACACTGAGGCATGGGGATCAAGCCAAGGTCACACAAAGGAGAAACTGTTGGTTCTGTGTTCCTTTTGTTGCCAAGAGCCCTCTTGTGTCTTTTTTCCAGCCTTCTCTTTTCAGGGGATGGCTCTTTGCAGTGAGCCAAGCCGACCAGCTAAGCAAATCTACAACAGCTCTGAACTGCATGCCTAGGTCTATGGATTGTGACTGCTTCTGTGGAAGAGATTCTGAGTCTTCTCTGCTTCAGCGTGCTGTTTCCCACACACGAGCGGTTCCGTCTCTTCGCTCTGTGCATTTGCAACTGTGTGTTAGCTCGGTCTAGTACATGGTTTCCATGCACACTGGAGATGGGTGGTGCTTTCTGGGTGGATGCTCCATTGTTGGCTGTTTTCTTTGTGCTGAAGGCATTCTCAGTACGCCGCTAGAAGTGTACTCAAGGTCCCCTGAGGCCTCAAGTCCAAAGCGAAGAGACAAAGTGACTCACACAGGAAACCGCTCTTCTGGGAAGAGGGTGCATTTGTTCACGGTCTGTGAGGGAGCCAGGTGGGTGGGAGTGTTTATGCTAGAACTCCAAAGACCAGCTTCCAGGGACGCTCCCTGGGGAAGGGAGGCTCTGTCAACTCTGGTCTTTGGGGAGCAAGCTTCTTCCTGCCTAATAGGAGGCAAGGCCACAGGAGGAGTCTGGAATTTCCCGGTTAACAACTGAGACACAAACATCTTTTTCAGTGCTATATTTATTTCATGCTTAGAAATGAGGTGCAATGGAAGAGTTCAGAATTCAGAGAAAAAATGAAGATAGCAGGATACCGGGCTCAGTTCTGCTCTTAAAGGAGACTGCTTCCAGACTTCAAACCCACTCTGCCCTTCACACTGATATTAGAAGTCCACAGGTAGAGCCAACCTGAACCCAGAGATTACCAACCCAGGGCTTTCCCCATTAGAAGTGGAAGGGGAGGAGGACCTCCCCTATCAGTGGACTTAGAGAGGGGCAAGGAGGAGATGAGGGAAGAAGAGTAGGGTTGGGAGGGAATGAGGGAGGGGGCTACAGCTAGAATACAAAATAAATAAACTGTAACTAATATAAAAAATAAAAATTTAATTAAAAAAAGAAATGAGACTGTATAGACTCAGGCTGGCAGAGTGACTCAGCAGGTAAAAATGCTTGTGTGAGATTGACAACCTGAGTTCAGTCTCTTGATAACAAAACAAAACAAAATGGCGGGATATAGTAGTTTGTGTCTGTAATCCCGGATGTGGTAACAAATGTGTCTGTAATCCAAGCATTCTTCCAGAGGGACTGAGGCAGAGACAGGAGAATCTTCCAGAAGCTTGACGGCCAGCTAACCCAAAGTACACAACATGACAGCTATAAGATGAACCCTGACCCAACAAAGGTGGAAGGTCAGATAGAATCCTGAGCATCATTTTATGACAGGCATCCTCTGACTCCTATATGCGCACTGTAGCACTTGAGCCCTCCCTATAAATATGCACATAAACTGAAAGGTTATAAAATGTAGTGAGTTGCTGAAGAACACACGTGATCCCAAGTGCACATGGAAATGAAGGCATTGTAATTTGCTCTCAACACAAACATACTGCAGGCTTCCCTCTCAGGGTGGGCAGAGGATTGGGTCATTCTTGTCTTGTTTTTCCTGCTCTCATCAGCATTTTCCATTTGCTCTTGATAATGCGGAAAAGGTTGGACTAGGAAAGCAGACTCCGAAAGGGAGATGAGAAAGCTCCCTTTAAAAAAAAATTAATAATAATAATAATAAGAAGAAAGCTCCTTTATTTGAATGAGGACTGCCTCAAGATGGTTCACTAGCTTTTGGGAGAAGTATTTAGGTATTTAGAGCTGATTTTTTCTTTCTCAAGGACGCTTTTCTGGTTTCGCTAATGAGCCCATCTGAGCTCATCTAACTGAGCTTCTGTGATTCTAGAATGTCTTCTTCTTATCTTCTGCTCCTTTCACCTGTGTCTTCTGGCTTCCTGAAATCTACTTAAACACCCTTCCTAGGAGTCTCCTTGTACCCTTGAAATATTCCTCAGTCCCGAAAGGCCAGAATGCAGAAAGAAGGGGAGGAGATAAAAGTGAGTCCTGTACTAGTTGCCAATCGTCCCCTTCAGGGCACTTTTCAATTTACTTCATGGAACATAGACACTCAACAAGGATCAGCAGCCAAGAGTTTATAATAGACCCACTTGCAGGGAGTCAAAAATTGGTACAGAGAGCTAAGTTCTCTGTGACTTGAGGAGCCATGATCAGAAGGGAAAGGCAACTGCAGAGATGTAAAGTGGGTTTTTTTGTACAATGTTTCCTTGAGGTGTTTTCCAACTTCTAGCTGCACATGTGAGGCAAGTTGCCAAGAAAGTAAGCGAAAAGCAGCTGCTAAGAAACTGAAAATCAAAGCAGACGCTTCAGGAGT
The DNA here is from genome assembly GCF_907164565.1 of Psammomys obesus. NCBI lineage: Eukaryota > Metazoa > Chordata > Mammalia > Rodentia > Muridae > Psammomys > Psammomys obesus. The sequence goes on from NW_026596069.1 coordinate 21,988,813, forward strand.
CTCATGGTACTACGAATATAAAAATTGAAGTGCATAGTCTGCCAAGAAGAGGATCCCTAATAAACATACAAGGCTCACCCTCGAGATTCTTGAAGGACTAGACTCCAAGAATAAAGACAAGCTTAAAATAGGCCAGCCTTGCAGGCCCCCATGCTGAGTCTGAAGCCCAAGAACAATGGCTCAAGATATTCTTTCTGTGGTCTATCTTCCTGTCACAACAAAATTAAAACTTCTCTATGGGAAGACGTCATCCACAGAATATAAAATTGTTCATTCATAATGTCTATCTTAGGTCAAGTTTATCAAGGATTCCAGAATATTTAATCAAATGAGCAAAAACCAACTTTAAAAGTGCTAATTTTAAAGGCAAACTCAATGATGAATGTTTGAGTTGATAGAAGTTAATTTTTAAACAACTATAATTAATATAATTAAATAGAAGAAAAAAATATCCATAAGTAGAAAACAAGTTTAACGATAATTCACCAGCATAATAAAAAAATGCAATACGTGTGGATATATGCAAATTAGATGTAGCAGAAGCAAAGATTAGTGACGAGGGTATGAGTTACTAGATAATACTTAGTTTTGCATCTCCTTAGAGAAATAAAGCAGCAACACGGCAATGCAAGGTTGGAGATGTGTAAGCGATGTGGCGAGCACAGTTTCTGTGGCTGTGATTTCAAGCTAAACCAGAAACAAAAGAAGAGACCCGGAGAGGTGCTCTGATAATTCCCTAAAAGGAACTTCACAAGATACAAATAAGTTACAAAAACCATTCAGATTCCAACCAGAGTAATTACAAATAAAACAAATTTGCTAAGATTGAAAAGGTCATTCTAGCAGAGACCTTTAATAGCATGTTAATATTTAACAGAGAAAATAGATATTTGTCTTTCAATGATAGAATTATAGCTGACTTTTCAGTTGAACCTATGAAAAGAAAAGCCGAGAGAAATATGTTTATAAGTGCTAAAAGAATTGACCAACCTACATGGCTCAGCCATAGATGGGACATCTGTATTATACCCTCTGCCTCCAAGACTCAGGGAGCATCACAGAAAAGGAGGAAGAAGCACAGTAAGGGGGAGAGCTCCCCAGACATGTTGGCCCATGACACTCAAGAACTTGTATCAGCTGTAGTTGCCTGTGTGAGGCTTTCATAAGATCAAGCCAATCAATATTCCAGCATGGGTGAGACTAGGGCATGAGCTCCCATCCCTGGCTGAGAAGTGAGTGACATCTGATGACTGCTATCAAGGAGGAGAGTCAGGTATCTTTGAGGATGTGGTCCCTGGTAAGTTAACCATACTCCGGGATACGGCCTCACATCCATGCATGTATGGGCAGCACTAGTTGAACCCAGTGAGTTACGACAAAGAAAAAGAGAACAGGATATTGGGAGTGGTATATGGGGAGGCGTCCGAAAGAAATTGGAGACCGTAAAAACGAGAGGTAAATACAGTGGAAACGTATTGTATGAAATAGATAAAATACTATATAAAAACAAGTGAACACTATATAAAATAAATCAACACCTCTAATAATAGAGGTATTCTATGCAGTCAAAAATATCATAACTGGAAGAAACAGATAACTTAGGGCAGAAGGAACCGATCCCAGATACACAGAAACAGGCTATCGCAAATCAAGTTGCTTTACTGGGAGGTGTGCACCCTGCAATATATAAACTAGAAAGAAATAAAAAGTTAAAAGGCCACAACATGTGAACACGTATCAAGCAGTTAGTGATGGAACTACAAACCAAGACAATAGAAAGAAGGTTGCTGAGAAAAGTTAAAGATAAGAGTCAGATTTTTTTAAAATAGGAAAAAAAGCATGCAGCAAAAAATCAAGGCAGTAACATTAATCTTTGGAAATATATATGAAGCAACTACTCAGCAAGTTTAATCATGAAAAAGGCGAACTGGAGTATGTGTTCTGTGTCTTGAAGATGTTGAAAAAGATAAAAGTTATAAACACATTTAGATTCTAAAATTAAACATTTAGATGAAATGTATAAATCCTTGAAAAATGCAACAAAGCTAAAAACTAGCCCGTCTGAATAGTTCTTTATTTGCCTAGAAATTGCAGCTACTTATGAGAGTTCACTCTCATCAGCAAACACACACCTCTAAGCTCTGCTGGTAAGTGACATAAAATGTTACACTTTTCAGTAAAAGGCACGGGAAAGGCAGCAGAGGAGGGAGCATTGTTTCTTCTTGATTCCGGGGTGCACCTCTGTGCACCTGTCAGCATCAGGGACACGGGGAGGAACACTCCACTTGCTAAGCTACGCATTTCCCTAGGCCACAGCTTCAATCTGACAGTATTCCAGTAATGGATTTCCTACTTTAGGTGACTTACACGCTACCCGGGGACTGCTAGACCTCCAGCTTGACGCTTTCATCACCATTCCTGAACTATGGTTCTAGACCACCAGCCTCAGGCTTTGACCCTGAAAAACTCAATGTATTTCTCATGCACCCAGTGGACTATAAACCCAAGAACCTGAAGCAAGTCTGTATCTAGGCCAAAAAAGGAGATGCCTCACTCCCACATTTGTTCCTGCCTTGGGAACCATGTTACAACTCTATGATATTCTAGAGTCTTTTCTTCTCCTTCTTTTAAAAAAAAAATATTCATTTTTATTTCATGTGCATTGATGTTTGACTGCATATATGTCTGTGTGAGCGTGTTGGATCACCTGGGACAGGAGTTATGGACAGCTGTGAGGTGCCATGTGGGTGCTGGGAATTGAACCTGGGTCCTCTGGAAGAGCAGTCAGTGCTCTTAACCTCTGATCTATCTCTCTAGCCCCCTATTCTCCTTCCTTAAAGGCAAAAAAGGAAGAAGACTATGACCTTTCACGTTAACCCTTCCTTTCTAAACTTCTCTGGGATATCTTTCTCCCAGCTACACCTGCATGCACTGACAACAAAGGAAAAACTCCCTACAAAAGTAAATCCAGGGGTTTTGTGCTTTAGTGATATTTCCTTATAAAAATTGATTAGTAATATTTATTAATTTGGTGCTGCAGATTGACCTCATAGCCTCATACAAACGAGGCAGGTGTACTCCGTCACTCTCTTTTGTTTTCTTGTTTGTTTGTGTGTTTGTTTTGCTATTATTTTTGAAATCTGTCAAAATTCTCCCATATACCCCTTCTTGCTCTCCTTCAAGTTCATGACCTCCTTTTTCTCTCATCAATCATTGTTGCATGCATATATGTATATGCATGTATAGTCCTAAATATATCCTCTTGAGTCCTATCACTGACCCTATAGAAAGGCTTATGAATAAAAAAAAAAAATCCTTCCCTACTCATTATAGGAGGGCATTTTTAAGATGTATTTTTAAGGTGTGTGCAGGTCTGTGCCTAGGTATGCACACATGAGCCCAGTGTCCTTCGTGGCCATCAGAAGGCATGGCATCTTCTGGAGCTAGATTTCCAGGTAGTCGTGAGCCACACAGCTTGGGTACTGGGAACAGAATTTAGGTTCTCTGAAAAAAATCATGGACTGCTATTGTCTGCCCCATCCCTCCAGTCCCATATGAAGCCATTTGTATAATATTTGTACAAAAATTTGAGAAACACAATTCAAGAGAAAGCAGTATCTATCATGAACACAAACCATGAACGCCTAGGTTTAAACAGAACTATATATTCCAGTGATACTTAAAAAGAATAGTTTGTCATAACTAAGTACAGCCAAAACTATAATTTTTCCATGCTATAATAATAACATAGGATGAAAACTTTACATCAGTAAATTCAGAAATTCAATACTAACCCCCAATTTTTAAAAATATGACAAAATTTAAGTTGATCTAGCAAGGCGGTTATAAATACAGTATTTAAAATACATTCTTATATTTAGTAACATATATGTAACAAACTGCACCCTAAATGCCATTTCTAATATTGTATATAACAAATATACTCTAAAATGTCATTTCTAGTAAGATGAAAACTGTCTACCATGGGTAAGGGAACCAAATGAATCAGGGACAAAACCATGTGTACACTGTAAAATATTCCCGAGATGAATTTCTTGAATTGAAAACCTCAGAATTGTAAGGATGTAAGTCTTATTTAATTTGTTTCATAGCTTCAATATAATTATAATAAACAACACCATCAACTGTTGTGGATATGAAAAGGCCGTAGAAGGAAGGTATTAATTGAGACAAAGTAACAGTTGGTACAGGGATTAACAACAGGGACTAAAGCACAGCAGGAGCCAGCCTAGGAACAGAGCCACACCAAAACAGCCACTCTCAACAAGTAACTCCACAGTGACTTCCAACAGGCATCCTATTGGATTCAGTGGGGGAAAAAAGAGTCTACTCAATAAATGGTGCTAGAATAATTGAATATCTGTATATGAATAAAATGAACCTTGATCCATGACTCAAACCAAACCCTGTGATCAATTCCAGATGCATGGTAGATCTAAAGTGCAAGAGAAAAGGTAATACGATAATGAAGAAGAGGTAATGCCAGGGAGTGACTGCCCACCCAGGAATAGGAGCTGAGGGGAGAATTCTGAATCGGTCCACAGAAAGTAACTGCCCAGGAAAGAACGGCTGCACTTCACTGCACTAGCATGAGTTTTGCCTGGTAAAAGAGAATATGAATGGGGCACAAAGTGGGAATGTAAGTGGAATAGCTCGTACAACTTCTGAAGACAGAAATGAACTTTCTGATTTCCTTAAATGGGTAAAGGTACTTCACAAGAAAGAAAATCCAAACTTGGGATGGACACACAGACAGAACACAGTTCTGTTTGTCACCATGAACAAATCAGCGATGCTCAGTCACCATCGTCAGAATGAAAAACAACAAAATGAGAACAGGACAAAAGAAGGAAACCAACAAGACCACACACTGGCAAAAGCCCAGAGCAACTACTGCCCCTCTCACCACTCTTAACACTTTCTAGGAGACTCTGGTGATGTCTCCCAAGGCCACGTGTGAATGTGTTCGATGACACCACAACGTCACTCCTAGGTAATCCAGAAGAAATGCTTATGTATTTTCCACAACATGTAAAAAAAATGTTCTATGACTGGAGTGATGGCACAATGGTTAAAGAGCACTGTCTGTGTGTGTGGAGTCCAAAGGAGGGTGCTGAGTGTCTTGACGCCTCTACCTTATTCCCTTGAGACAGGGTCTCTCGGTGCGTCTGGACTTAGGCTGGCAGCCAATGAGCTTCAGTGATCCTGTTGTCTCTAACTCCTACCCCAACACCTGCTTATAGACATGCGCGGTGTTTCTATATGGTATTCTACATGGATGCTGGGGACTCGGACTTACGTCCTTGAGGTTGCTCTGCAAGCACTCCCAGCTCCTGAGCTTCTCTAGCCCTTCCTTTTCATGTGAGCCTGCTTTCCCAGGAGTCTCTCTCCTCTCTGTCACGTCACCACCCCAGTTAGCTTCTACAACTCTTTCCTGAGCTGAATTCTAAAAGACAAGGAGGCACCAAGATGTACTGCAGGTAAACAGAATAACATGAGCAAATTGTTCACAAAATGGTGTCATTAGGGTGTCTTTATAGTGTGTGTATGTTTATGGCAAAGGGAAGGAGGCGCCAGAACCAAAAGAAGGAAGCGTCCTGTGAATCTTTCCTGTTGGAGGCACTAAAGGCAAGGATAAGCTAAAAAGCTCCATTGCCCTACAGTAACCAATGACCACCAGGAGATCTATCCACATAGAGAAATAATAATAGTTTAAAAAATCAGTACAGCTTTCAATAGCTTTCCATTGCAGTGACAATGACCTTACTCACCTTAAAAGATTTGTTTTGGCTCATATTTTCAGAGCTATCAGCTGGAGAGCATGCAGGGGAGGAAATCTGCTCTTCTCAAGGTGGCCAGGAAGCAGAACAAGGGTAGCAATGGAGGAGGTGGAGCCTGGGAAGGATATTACTTCAAAAGCATGGCTCTAATGACCTACTTTTTCCAACTATTCCATAACATTTCTACCCTCCTCTGATAGCCTACAGAGATGTGGGTTTAGGGATGGAAGAACCCACTCCTGAGGTCAAAGTCCTCATGATCCAGTCACCTCCAAAGGCCCCACCTCTGAACATGAATGCTCCCAATACTAAGAACAATACCCACAAGACCTGAGCATGTAGGAGGCACTTCAGACCAAACTGATGCAATCCCAACCTCCCAAAGGATCCTCAGTCTCTTCTTTCTCTCTCTCTCTCTCTCTCTCTCTCTCTCTCTCTCTCTCTCTCTTTCTCTCAAGACAATAGAGCCATCTACTCATGATATCTGCTTGGCCAGTAGGGGTTCTTCATGACCTGCAATTTGGAGGCCAGAGTGCATCTTGCTTCTTTCTTAGCTTTCATTTTGCCTTAATCAAAGACGCACACGTATGATACAAGCCCTCTCTCCTAGCGGGAGATATTGCCAAGTAAACACAATGAGAATTTTAAGATTACTAAATCCACACCAAAAATCTTTCCTGTTTATCTCAAAAGCATGTAATTACAAGAAAATACATACCACGGGAATGAATAATGTGCTCAGGAAATCCATCAAATGTCATTTTATTTATCTGGCCCAAGTGTCTGTCTGAAGTGATTCTAAGCATTGTGACGTCAATATCTATTGAATGCCAACTTTATACAGGGACGAATAAATTACCTCCGAGAGAATTAATGTCACAGAGATAAATCTCCATTAAGCAGGCCTCAGATTTGGTTGTTCCCCACTCGCCGAGTGCACTGGCTTTGAAATGTTACGTTTTTGGACAAGTCTCTTCTAAAACCACAAGCTATTTTTGTTGTTTGGGGAGATAAGTGGAGCTTCACGCTGGGACAGATGTATGCCTGATGATAGGAAGGAGCTCGGATTACCCCAGCTACAGCATTCAGACAAGAGCTCAAAGGCAGCTGGGCCTGTTCTAGGCTGCGACGAATTAGAGGCTCCATTGTTCCCTCTCGCAGTGTCTCTTGGGTGAGTCTTTCAGGCTGCTCTCGCGGTGGGCTGCCTCATCTGGACTTGATGAAGGAAGAACTATTTCCGAGCCAGGATCTGCCGCTCGACAGAGTTTTCACAGACACCTGGGGGTCTAACCACCGCGTGGGTGGCTCTCCCTAAACCTGGAGAGGGCTGGGTTCAATTTCCCGTCACCACCCTGTACCCACTGGTTCATCCTTTCTCCCATTTTGTTGTGGAGGAAACATATTTTTCCACTTTTACTTAGTAAATCACTATTTAAAAAAAAATGAAGATTCCAATAAGTTACATTTTTTTTTAAGTTTTAATTAAGCCTCTGCAGTGAAAGAATGAAGACTATCCTTAATATAGTACCTAACAATCCTTTCAGCCCAACGCGGCTCTCTAGTGAGGCCGTCCCTGTGGCTGGATCACAGGCAGCGAGCAGACAGGCATGGAAGCTGGATATGGTTGCACGAGATCAAATCCTGGCTTCAGGCTGATCCAGCTACATGGGTGGCATTGGCAACTGAGCCTCTGTCCTGTTCCTTCATTTGTAAAACTGAAAGAAAATGATTGGTGCCGGCGAGATGGTTTAGCAGAGAAACCTGAGTTTGCAAGCCTGGCGACCTGAGCTCCAGCTCTGGAACCCTCACAGACAGGAACTAAGGGACACGACGGCCACATGCTGTCATCTGACCTCCTCGCATGCGACCCTACCCACACAGCTCATCACGCACACACGCATAGTAATAATCACCTTAACATTTTAAACGAGGACTAAAGAGTTAAGAACACTCACTGCTTTTGCGTCAAACCAGTTTAGCTCTCAGCATTCATGTCCGCCAGCTCACAACCACCTGTAACTCCAGGTCTAGGGCCTCTTACACACGTATGTACATACACATGCACACGCATACGCTTACACACACATAAAATAAAAATAAAGTCTTTAAAAAGATTTTTAATTGAAAAATGGTCCTTCTGTTTCTTGTTGCTCTCATACAGATTAAACAATGTGTGACTAGCACAAAATAATGTCTGGCATACAGTAAGCACTCAGAAAAAAATGATTATTATCATTACTGGATTATTTTATATAAGAGAATACTCTAATTCAGTCATCCCCAAGGTTGCAATTATGTTAATACACAGTTGGGCTTCAGATTAAGGTCTGGCTTGCTCTTTCATTCATTCTCCGGTCTCTTTCATTACCCATTATTAGGTGCACCTGCTATAACTCACCACACTCCCTTGAGTTTCTACACTTTAGCTGCCCTCTGTTTTCAACTGTTGAAGAGAATCTATTCTGCAAAAAGATTTAAAAGAATGAGATAGCGTCTCTCCCTAGAGCAAACTGCGGGCATGCTCACCACCTATCATAGCAGGTGGGCTCCAAAAATCTCAGGTCTCCTTCTTGAAACAACGCATTGGGTACACAGCCATCCATGTTGGGCTGTCTCAGTCTCTGCACTTCTCTCCAGCCCACCGTGACCCTGTGGGGTAGGAAGGCCAAGGGAACGAGCATCAATACTGACATTGCCATGCTTTGAGCAATTACATCATCTGTGTCTGACCCAAGGAACTCAAGCCTTCCATCAGCACTCCAGGATCTCTGGTAGGCTGCCACATGAGTGTAAAAACAGGATAAAATTGCATTCGCTTCCAGGATTGAAAGTATATACCAGTTACGAGGAGGGGATGCTGCCAACGACATGGATTCTCAAAGGGGGAAGGAGATCCTGCAGGCTTACTTGGGGATGTGAGGAGAAGGTTTTTACCAACTGGAAGCAGTGATGTTAAGGACTGTTTAAGTTCTGTCAGTGGCGTCCAACCTTTTGACACTGGGATACAAGGTTGCCTTCTACAAAGCCCATGCTTAAGAACACCCAATAGAACTTCAAACAAACAAGTCCTTAAATGTGTGTATGTGTGTACTCAGGTGTGTATGCTGTGGGCAATCATAACACGCACACCAGAGGTCACTTCAGCCATCCAACTTATTTTTTGAGACCAGGTTAGTCATCCAGGCACTGGGCCCTGGACTCACTGAGTCACACATATTGGCCTGCCAGGGAGCCCTCCCCGCCAGTACCGAGATTATGCTACTCCAGGCTTTTCCATGGGAGCTGGGGTCAAACTCAAGTGTTGATGTTCACTCAGCGAGCACTCTACTGAAGGAGGCGTCTCCCCAAATCCCCCCCTAGTGCTTTCGTGTTGAGCCACATTCACAGCTAACTTCGGCTGCATGTAACCTGTGAGTCAAGATTGGAGATGCCTTGGAGATGGAGGTGGGATTGAAAAACAAACAAACAAACCTGACAGCAGCGTGATTGCTGCTCATTCTCCTTCAAGAGAAGGGAGTAAGAACTGCTGAGGGTGGGCCAGTGAGCGCATGGACCCAGCCAAAAGGCGAATGAAGTCAACAGTGTGTACGTAAGGCTTTAGGTGGATAAAAACAATTACAAGTTTGTTGTGTTGCCAGGGAGCAGACAGCGTTTCAAGACTGAAAATCCAAGAGAAATGTAAAGCCACACTCTCTATACCACTGAGGCAACACAACCCATTTCTGACCTCAGATGTCTTAAGGACATAGATAATTAGAGATGGTGCCCGTATCTCCCTATCCCTAGCAAAAAACAAACAAACAAACAAACAAACAAAAAAACCCTCCACAAATCCATACATCTATGTAATGACACAGAATTGGAGATGGGAGTAAGAACCGCTAGGATGGTGCTGGCACCGCTGAACACCAGCGCCTGGGCGCTTACTACATATGGTTCCATGGGAGAAGTGAGCACCCACGCTCAACCTAAGTCTGAACAAGGTTCTGGATAGATCAGAGAGGCTGAGGCGGGGCCCGTGGGAAGACCCACCACTCTTCTGCCTTTGACCGTACAGCTGTGTTCAGTCCCTGTACTCACAACCTTGTCAGTGCCAAAGATAGCCTCTCAGCCAAGAAGGCACCCACAGACAGAACTGGTGGCACTCTGGGGAGCCCCTAACCCGGTGCCCACTATTCTCCGTGACATGATTTTACCCAGAGGAGCCTCTGAAGGGCAGAGCCACTCGTATGCAGAGGTGCCCTGTGGGGTTTTAGGCGTCATCTCCCTGACACAGTTAATGTGTGCATCCGCTGAGGGAAGCCTCTATGTGCCTGCTAAAGGGCTCTTACTCAAACTGAGCGCCTGACCCAAGGGCTCATGACACTCATCTTCAACTTTGGCACAAGTCAGCTTAGGGCTCAATGACTAACAAAGGAGAAACCCTCAACACGTCCCTTTCATCAAAAAGCTTTAACTCAAATCAAACAAAAATACAGAAGCCAGCCTGGGCCCAGCTGCACCTCTGTGTTATACAAAAAGGGAGTGGCTGTGCCTTGGGAACAACCAGTCCTTCTCATTCTGCCACGGCTCAGGGAGGTTCTTTCAGAACGTTCCCGAATGCCTGGGCCTGTGTCACTGATGGTTCAGCTGCACTGAACTCATGGGGTCTGCGGGACAGGCTGCGGCTCTTCAGCTTCCCTGCTAGGCAGGCAAAGCTGGGATGGAGTTATTTCCCTCTGTGGACAGAGCTCAAAGCCACCCTCCCCGCTCTGGCCGACTCTCCCCTTGATGAACCATGTTCTACTTTGACTCCTGGACTGCTGCCAGCGGAGTGGCTGTTTGGTCTGCCATTTGGAAAACTGCAGCCTGGCAGATGAAAGCCACTCTGCTTTGGGGCTGGGAGATGTGGAAGTGGATTGTGGCTGTGAGTCAGACCATCTGGGTTGCTCCTGCGGACATGCACAGGAAGAGCCCATGCCCCTAGGAGACCTGCCGAAACCAAGCTTTTGATGGGGACAGTGGTAGCCAGACTGCCACCATTACTGTTGTGTCTTTCAGCATCCAAGACCAGAACTTGTCTACCGTGGTGGGCTGTGAAAAAGTTAAGGGGTCTGTGTTTCCAGTACAGAAAAGCCCATGCCTGTCAAATCTGTTATTCCTTTCAAAAGAATATCTGTTTATTTCCCACATAAACACTGAGGCGAAGGTGTCCCGGTTTTGGCTTTCTGAGCCATTTTGACACCCACGATGGTAAACTTTTTATTACAAAACCAACACAGTTGGGGCTGCGGAGGTGGCTCAGTAGGCAAGATCATTTGCTAAGTAAGCATGAGGACATACATCCAAACCTCCGCCACCCATATTACAAAGTCAGGTGTGGTCACATGTGTGCCGATGATCCTAGCATAGAGAGACAAGATGTCACTGGGGCTTTCTGGCAATCAGTGTGGTCCCAAGACCAGTGGGAGACCCTGTCTCAAGGGGGTGAGGCAAAGTGAGAGGAGAACATCTCCTCTGCCTGGGTGAGCTGCTGAGTGCACACAGGCACACGCACACACACACACACACACACACACATACACACACACAATCTTTCTCTCGAATGCAGGCACATATAGACATTACCATTCGCAGCCGTATGGTGCTGGTGAGAGTGAGAATGGCCTTCTTGGCTTTCTGTCTATGACATCAGCACCTCTCTCTAGAACCTGTACTTGCAAAGCAATTTGGGCATTCTATGACTCTTCCTAATAGAGAGCTATTCTCTCTTGGCTCCTCCCTAAGTCATAAGTATGCTGCAAGAAGTGGGGCTTACATAAGCCCATTTTGTACTCTGGATTCCACCTGACCATCCTGTAGCTGGACCCTCTTTCTTCACCCAGATAGAAGCCCTGGGTCAACCTGGTTGGATTATCCTCTATGTAAAAGCACAGCAAAAAGGTTTTGAGAACCCAAACTTGATTCCAGTTTAGCTACATGATGATCTGGCTGGCCCAATCTGCTAATGGAACAGGAGAATGAGTACATTCCCCTACGGTGGCCCACTGGGGCCAAAACAGGGCCCAGGATGGCTCATCAGGGACCCCTGCACCTTTCACATTTAGTGCCTCTGGATGAGAAGCCCCGAGGTGAAAGGGAGATGATCAAGGTGAATATGATTTTTCAGCTACTAGGATGAGACTCACCATTATAGTGACCATTCAAGGGAAAGAACACCTCAAACCCCCGAAATAGGGTGCAGCAGTTAATTGTCTCGTGACTGTGGCACACCTGACAGAAACAACTTTAAGAACGCAGATATATTTTGACTCCCTCAATCCAATATGGCGGGGAGGCTGTGATAGAGCAGGGAGCTTGCACCCCAAGAGTCAGCACAAGAGAGAAGTCAGCAGCTTCTCCCCCTCCACCCATCCAGCTCCCTAGTCTGTGGGATGGCACTGCCACCAACACTCAGGGTGGGTTTTCTCCCGACTTGTCCCTCTCCGGAAATGTCCTCACAGACACAGACAGAGGTGTGCATCATCTTCCAAAAGACTTCAGACTGAGTCGAGTTGCTGATCAACCACCCCGGAAGTGGACTCAGAGGCACTGGGAATACCTGCATATGACCTTTCACTAGCCCTTTATGCAGAAACAGTCTCCACTTGCTCTGTCAGTTGGTGCCGGAATTCCAAATCAGGTTGCCTCATGTGGCTGCCGAGCTCCCTCAGGTGACCTACCAAGTCTATCGAAATATCGAGGGATGACCCCAAGCTCTGCAGCGGCCACACCAACCAGCTGCCCAAGCCTCTGCATGTCTTACCCATCACCGTTTCCATGAGTTCAGTCACTCACTAACGGGGCGGGTGACTGCCTCCTGTCTGGCCGTTTGGACGAATGGGACAGGTTGGACTAGCTGTTCTCAGACCAAACCACAGGCATGGGAACTGACTTGGACCAAGCTTTCTTTTTTACAGGCTAATTGGGAAACGGAGTTGAAGCACTGTCAATGAGTGCCGACTGATACAGGTCCTGCCTTAAGGAAGGTTCTACCATCAACAATCCTTTCTCTCCAGTGGGGTGGAGGCAGGAGACACTCCTGAAATTACCCCCAGTATGGACGTAAGAATAAAAAACAGTGACAGCTATAGGAATGGAGGCAGAAGAACATGGAGATGTGTTGAAGGAGTTTTGCATTGGAGACACAGGATGTTTAGTTAGGATGGCAGACACAGAAGGTGGCTAAATCTAAGACAAATTCTGTGGACGCTTGTACCACAGCAGTGGTCATAAGAGACTTAGAGTCAGATGTTTAAGCAAACATCGCTAGTAAATTATGTAGCCCTCGGACGATAGTGAGCCCTCGCCAAAGCAGAGCTATATTTGGATTTGGGGAAAGGCTTCCCGGGAGGTTCACAGACATGTTATTTATTCACACCCTGGGGCAGCTTTCACTGCAACGGGAGTCATCTGATTAGAAAACTAAAATGTGCCCCTGACTTTAGCTGAAGAAATCAATGACAACACTTTGGGTCTTGAAGTTATTGAAGTCAGTATCAACAAACAGGCCGGGAATGGACTGGGAAGAACATCACACCATGCTTCCTCCTCTTGTGTCAAGGTGGAGTCCAAGCAATTGCGAATACATTCTGGATTCAGTCCTTGGGCCACATGGAAAGATAGATGCAGAGCAGAAAACTCTAACTTTCCAGTTAAATCTTTTAGGCACCCGAGGTGTGTTTATTCGGTGGGACTCAGAACATTTGGGGCCATGGTTGAGGACAACAGGGTAGGCTGCCCTCATCCTGTTATTTCAAGTTGTTTTGTTGGTAGTAGACAACCAGATACTCCAAGAGACAAGCTAATGGGACTCTGCTCTAGTTTCTGTTAACAGATTAATTAGAAGGACTGCATTCTCGTGGAAAATTATCACTCATCAATACAGTAGCTTTACCAAACGCTAGAAGAGGGGCTGACATGTGTATTAGTGGATATGAGGTGTACATACTGTGACACTTTCATACATGCCTATCCATTGTTGGAGCATGTTCACAGGGGTTGATATTATTAGAAGAAATTTCCCCACTGTTCTCCAGCGGGTCTACACATCTTCTGAGTAGTGAGCAGTTACCTTTCTCCAGGACTGCGATTCCAAGGGTACTTTTCAAGCAAGCATGTTCGGAAGATGCACTTAGTGTCTCTGACCAGAATGAAGAGATGCTCATGGCCTCAGCAGATAACAACGGCATCTTCTTTGGTACAAATGCCCAATAGGCTTACTTTTCATTATAAATGCTCAGGTTTCCTACCTTCAGGAATCTTCCACAGCATTGTCCACTGGACTGGTCCTCATTATTTCTAGGAGCCTTTTGATCAAAGGGGAATCGGCAGATATATTGATGCTAACATTACTGGCTATGCTATAAGGAATAGAATCCATTTTCTCTGACCCGAGTCTCGGGTCTTCATGCATGAAACTGTTTATGCTAATTTGTGAGACCTTTTCTAGCTCATGAAATTATTCTTTCCAAGTAAAAATGATTCTCTTCAAATAATAAATCAGGGATTCTATAGGAATCTAAATGTTTCCAATTCATAACTACAAAGCTGTTTTTAATTCATCTGACCCTTTTACTTTTTTATTCCATTTTTACCTATTTTCTTTTTTTATTCATTTCAAGTTATTCACATTGTATCCCAGCTGTAACCCCTCTCCCTTGTCCCCTACTTCATCTCCTCCCATGCCCCTCCCCAAGTCTACTGATAGGAGAAGTCCTTCTCCCCTTCCATCTGACCCTAGCCTATCAGGTCTCATCAGGATTGGCTGTATTGTCTTCCTCTGTAGCCTGGTATGGCTGCTCCTCCCTCAGGGGGAGGTGATTAAAGAGACAGTTGCTGAGCTCATGTCCCTGTTCCCCTTGCTAGTGTACCCACTTGGAGACTGAGCTGCCATGGGCTTCTAGATTGTCTCCATGAATTGTCCTTGGCTAGAGTATCAGTCTCAGAAAAGACTCCTGGGCCCAGGTTTCTTGGTTCTGTTGCTCTCCTTGTGAGCTCCTGCACCCCCATCTTTCTATCTCCCTTTCTTCCATAAGATTCTTTGCACTCTGCCCAAAGTTTGGCTATGAGTCTCAGCATCTGCTTTGATACCCTGCAAGGTAGAGTCTTTCAGAGGCCCTCTGTGGTAGACTCTTGTCCTGTTCCCTGTTTTCTCCATCTTCTGATGTCTATCCCATTTGCCTTTCTGAATGAGGATTGAGAATCTTACCCAAGGTCCTCTTTCTTGCTTAGCTTCTATAGGTGTACAGATTTTAGTATGCTTATCCTATATTACATATCTAATATCCACTTATAAGTGAGTATATGTTTATCCAATGCATCCCTGAAAGTGATATAGCAACATAAAAAAACCAAGCAAATTTGTGCCTGCCAGGAATTGTAGTGTGGTGGGAAGGCAAACAGCAGGCACACAGTGTTAGACTATAGATGCATCACTGGTGGTGTGAATGAAATGGCCCCCATAGGCTCTTTGTTTCGAATGCTTGGTCACCAAGGAGTGGCACTATTTGAAGCAGTTAGGAAGTGTGGCCTTCTTGGAGGAAGTGTGTCACTGAGGATGCATTTTGTGGTTTCAAAAGCTCATTCCAAGTCCAGCATTTCCCTCTGCCCGTGGATTCAGATGTGGAACTCTGAGATACTTCTTGAGCACCGTGTCTGCCTTGTGCACCACCATGCTTCCCACCGAGATAACAATAGGCTAAAACGGTAAGCCAGTTCCAGTTAAACGCTTTCCTTTGTTGCCTTGGTCCCGGCGTAGCATGAAGACTGAAGAGGGGAGAAAATAAGAAAGTATATTCCAAGGGAGCCATGCTTAGACGGATGTGGTCGGAAAAGATGCGAGTGAGGAAGTGTGTGTGACCTGAGATGTGACACATGAGAACAGGGTAGGAGACACGGCAAAGTGCTCTCTGCTCGTGCACTACAAGGAAGAGGATGGAAGGAGCAAGAGACGAAGCCGAGGGTTTAGGCTGAGGTCAAAATCATGCTCAGTCTTGCTTTAGTAGTTTCAGTAAGTATTTTTTTCAGTTAGCTGATGGAAGAGACAGAATTTAAGATGCAAAAAAAATTAGCAAATAGATTAAAGAAAATAAGCTTTAATTTAAAAAAAATAATGATGATGAAAAGGAGAGATAGAAGGCCATTACACATCATGGCAACAGTTTCAGTACCTTAGAACAGAAGCAAGAAATCTACAGGTATGCACACACGTGCATGCATGCACAGACATCCATATACACACAGACACACACACCTTTGGTCTGGTTAATCCTTAAGGTTCTATGCAACTAGAAAGACCATTAAGAGCTTTCAAGTTTCATGTAAAGTAACAAAAGACAGCACATTGCATGGTAGTTTATGTAACCTGTAATGTCATCTTGGGGTAGCCCCTGCACACAGTTGCTAGTGTTGGCCATGAGCATGAATGAGGAGACTTTCTCATGAAGACTGAGAGAGGAATGGCAGGCAGCTCATCTGCCATTAGAGTCTCAGGCTCAGCCAAATACACGCCAGAGCACCCTGTTTCCCAGATCCATTAAATGTTCTCTTCCTTGACTAACTGTCCTATGATCTCGGTCGGTTACGGTGAGCCAGAGCTTCCTCTTGACATCACATGGGGCCTTTTGTTCCTGTGATGATATCTAGTCCTCTCTCTCTCTCTCCATGTGTGTGTATATGTGTTGCCTGTTTGTCTCCCTCTGTCTCTTTGTTTCTCTTTCTCTTTCCCTCATTGTGTGTGTGTGTGTGTCTCCCTCTCTGTCCCTGTCTCACTCTGGCTCTCTGCCTCTCTCTCTTCACAATATATGTCTACACACACATATTTTATGTATAGGTGCTCAGCCCACCTTGAATCTAGTAAAGGAAGCCAGTGTCCCATTATTGTTAGATAACGTTAAAGATGTAAAGAGAGAGCAATAGGAGAGAGAACAGCTTAAGACCAAAGAATACACAGTGGCCCTTCAGGTCACCTGGTGTCTATGTTCCTAGGATGGCATGACACAGCATTGGGCAAACAAACAGACGTTGCAGAAAGAACTGGCCAAGGTTATCTCAGTGCAAGGTGGTCTCCATTTCCCAGCCCAGATGGCCAGGAATGCTATGTGGCAGAGGGCTCATTCCCATTGTAAAGGCCAGAACTTGGCACTGTTTAAATCATGACCACTCACACCCACTGGACAGGGTGGTGTTTCCTTTTGAAGGTAGGAGGAGGCCAGGGCCTTGGAGAGGTGCTTCCCACTGATAGACATGGAATGGCTTTTCTGGTTCTCAAAGTCCTGCAAAGTTTGTCCACCAACCAGTTGAGGGCTGGTCAAAGAGAAGCAAAGGATGAATGGAATATCCAAATCTGCAATGATGACAAAGAGTCATGTTCCTGGAAATCAGCCACCAACTGGCCATTTATTGTCAATGAAGAAAATATCCATGGTTATATTTAAACAGTAGTCTAATGAGCAGGGCTCACCCGATGCACGTGATCACTCTGAGGTGTCATGGGGTGCGGATTTAGTGATTGGTTGCTTCTTTCCCAACAATTTATGAACAGAAATTACCTTCACAAGTCCACAAACTCTCAACCCACTCACCCTGAGTGGAGAATTCCAGGTGCTACCACTGTCCTGAAATCATTGTCACCATCTTTAAGAAGTTACAGAGGCTGGAGAGGCAGCTTTGTGGTTAAGAGTGACTGCTGTGAAACCATGAGGACCAGACTTCAAATCCCATCACCCCACAATAAGCCGGAAGCCCATGGATGCCTATAAATTAGACTCTGAGACATCTGATACCCTCTTCTGGTCTCCCTGCACAAAGGCATATGAACATGTACTCACCTATGTCCATACCCTCATACACACACACACACACAAATAAAATCTTTTTTAAAATATATTAGAAAAATATTCTGAGTCTCATCTGGTTTTGCAAGGCCAGCTGGACTGTTTTGTTCCCCCACATTCCTATTTAATATTCTGGTACCCACAAATCAGAATAGCCTGATATGAGTTTACAATAGCCTAGTGTAAACACACACTAGTGTAAACAATGACTTGTGTGCTTGTGTGTCCCCAAAGGACTACTTCTTACCCTCACTAGTGTGTCCACAGACCTCAGATCATGGCAGGAGTAACTGCCCAAGGTAAGCAAAGGCTGATAGAGCTCTATACAAGTTCTCTGGGTAGACAACATGATTTCACAGAAAAGCACTGTTTTTTTTTTTTCCTGAAAAGTCTGATGGCTATTTATCCCATGAAGAGTAAAGGTACACAGAGAAACTAAGAGAGAAATGTTTAGCTGTCTTCTTAGCCTGGACTTTGCCCACCATCTGAAGCTTTTCTTGCAGCGCCCCCCTCTCTCTCTCCCTCTCTCTCTCTCTCTCTTACACACACACATACACACACACACACACACACACACACACACACACTTCTCACCAGATACCGACCTAACTTGGCATTCTTGGCCCAGTAGTCTTAGCAGTGCTTTAGGTAAATGGCAATCAGAGATCTGCCCTCTACTCGCTGAGCTAAGGCACATTAGATATATATAATGGTCTGGGCTTGGAGACGGTTTGGCAGTCAAGTGTTCACCATACAAGTGTGACAGCCAGAATTTGGATGCTCAGAAACCCACCTAAATGTCAACTGGGCATGACGGTCCACCTGTAATTCTAGCCTCGCAAAGCAAAGCCACAGGAAATCTTCAGAGCAAACTGCCTAACATAAGAGTGGTGAGCTCTGAGCTTGTTTAAGAGACACAGTCTCAAAGAAGAGGGCATAAGAGTGATCAAGGATGATTACATCAACCTTGAGCCTTTACATGCATGTACACTTACATGTACATGTATCTATACAGGCACATGAACTCACACATGCAAAAATACACACACACATACAAACGCCACATGAAACATGGTAAAAAGAAAAAAGTTTATGATTAGTTTTGCCTTTCAACTTGTTTAGAATAAAATGTGTTCAGAAACTTGGTAACAATTCTTCTGGGTGTCTGTGTGAGGGCGTTTCTGCACAAGACGAACTTTGGAAACAATAAACTCAGTAAATCTCATGATTCCACCCATCTGCCTCGTTCCCTCCCTCCCTCCTTTTCCTCTCTTCTCCCTCACCCTTCCCCCTCAGAGGATTCTTACAAGGTCCTTCATCCTGAAGATCCCATTGGCTCCCCAAAATGCCACCCTAGAGATAAAATCGTTATATATTCACTTTTGAAAGACATCTATCCAAGCTACTGCTACACACACACACATGCACACCTAATACAATATTCTATTTAAAGTTTCTGAGAAGTGTCTTCAGTGGCATCCTGTAGACAAACAGAATGAATCAACTGTCCACACACAAGCTTAGAGAAGTAGATCAGCAGTTTGAGGGAGGCAGCCAACTCTCCAAGTTACACCCAATATTTTCTCCAACTGTCTTGTGCTGTGTTGACCTAAGGGCACCATCACAGCAGGATTTTTCCATATTTAAAAAAAATAAGTTAAAAATCTGGATATTCTTGTCAATATTAGTGACCACATCAAAGAAATAGTTGCAATTTTTTATGTGCCAACGAGCCCTGCTGTCTGGCCGGATCTGGGCTCTTGGCTGCCGGTAAGCAGTCTCTGCTTTAGGGAGGTATGAGGAAATCGTCTTCTGGATCGAAAGAAAGGGCCTGCTTAGAAATGTTTCCCCATTTCTAAACTTGGATCAGCTGCCTCAACTGCTACACGACACCATTAATTCTTACATTGATTGCTTGTCTCACGTTTCCACACAAAGCAACTTGCAGCATGTTTACAGTGTCCCCCGAGACCTCTGGGAGGAGGGCGAGAGACGAGTATTGTAGTTTGTGTTCCCACATTACTTAAATGGACTGAAAGAGTCTTCTGACCCAAGGAAGATGATAGAACAATGTCAATGTCAACTCAGCCAGGCCTGTGCCCTCCTTCCAGGTGTGACTACTCCTTAGCCATCCCTGATGCACATGGCTCCTTCCATTCTTTCCCATGCCCATGGACATTCACTTTAAGATGCTATTGATGCCAGCTCAGATGAGGACAGACGTCAATCACCACCCCATGGGACAGCTTAGAAAATATTCTCCTAGGAAACGTTTGATTTCATTTTTATTCTCATCATGATGCATATTTTATCTTGTGTGTGTGTGTGTGTGTGTGTGTGTGTGTGTGTGTGTGTGTGTGATATGCTTGTGGTCCTTTTACGTGTGTGTACCTGTGTATGTGGAGGTCAGGGGTCAATGTCTTGTGCCCTCCCCTACACTTATTTTTTAAACTAGAACCTTTCACTGAACCTAAAGCTCACCAACTAGTAAAGATCAACAGGCCAACAAACTCCAGGTACCCTCCTGCCTCTACATCCCCAGCACTAGAACTGCTGGTGTAGACCACCACACCCAATTTTTCACGTGACTTCGAGGGGGCCAAGTTCAGTTCCTCAGGTTTGCATAGCACGCACACTACCAGCTGAACCCACCCTCACAATGCATATTTTTAAATTATAAAAATAGAAGAAGAAAACCAAGTGTTTCTCTAAAGACACCTTCATCGCTCCATCTCCAAAGAGCTTCCCTGGCAGGCAAGCTGTACAGCCAGTGTCCCAAGTCGCGTAAGGTGCAGTGGGAGCCCCAGATGGTCTGAAGATGTTTATTGTTGGGCCTTGCATTGTATTCAAATTGATGGCACTACATTAGCGGAGGTGGAGGTAGTGGGGTTCCCTTTTATTCTCATTTGTTCCTGCACTCTGGGGGCTAAGGCCTCCACATGCTCTCCAGATGTTCTGTAGCTCTTATAAATGAAAGATTAGTGATTTTTTGCTGCTCCTGCTATCTCCTCTATTTCCTTTTAAAGCTGATATTTTCTTTAGGAACTTGCTTAGTGTCTGAATCAGAAAAATCTCCTCCCTGAGGTAAATCAATCAATAGCATGCACAAGAAGAAGAACAAAATGGAGAGGAGGGAGGCATGGGCTGTATTAATTTGTTGACGGCAATGGTCTTCCAGTGGCTGATGCATACATCCCAGGCCTGCTCTGCAGCCCTTTGAAACAAAGATCAAACACACTTGATGTGTTTTTCTCAAGTTGTCTCAATACAAAACTCTTTTTGGGGGTAAAAGACTGGTTTTCGTTAGAGCCTGATGACAGGAATATCAACTTTATTTTCAAGTCTGGCTGATCATCCCGCTAAGCAAGAGATGTAAGTGTCTGAAATATGACTCTGTCTAACCCAAAGATGCCACCAACAATGCCTTCCCAGGAGAGAAATAAGGAAAGTACCCAAAATGGATTCCAATAAATGAATGCCAGTTTAACATCCAGCATGCCCGCCTCTTGTACACAGAGCCGCTCCTCGGGTCCTGCTGCTGCAAGAGCTGTTCAAGCATTGAATAAGGAGGGTTCCGAGGAGACAAAACCTTCTGCCTCAGCTGGTGTTTAACAAGCTGTTTTCTTGCTACAACTCAGTCAGGATTTCTCTCGCCTTCGCAGAATTACCACATTTTGTATCATCTAATAAAGATGCTCCTGGACTTATAATGGGATAAACCTGTGGTCAGCAGAAGATACTGTCAGGCGGGAACTGCACTGAGCACCTTCCCTTCACTTTCTGAACCTTCCAGCTTAGTCACCCAGTGTATCCTACAGTGTCTTTTCTTTTCCCCTCAGTTCACAGCCCTGACTGGGAGCTGCGGGTGGAGAACTTTCCCAATGAACACAGATCTCAGGGTTCAATTGCCAATAATACATGTACATAATGCCAACGCTGGGAGCTGGAAATAGGTGGATCAGAGGTTCAAGGTCATCCTCTACTGTGAAGTGAGTTTGAGACCAGGCTACACTACATAAGACCCTGTCTCAAAGAAGTAGGGGGCAGGGAAGAAGGAAGGAAGTTAAGAAAGGAAAAAGAAAACTGGAGGGAATTAAAAAGAAATGAGACTCAAGGATGGTAGGAATAAATGTGGCATAATGATGGTGCCATCCAGTACCACTGAGCTGGGTCAGACTGTGGCCCAGTAAATGTTTCTGAGAGCAAGGCATATAGCCTTCTCAAAGACATACTTAGCCAGGCAGAATGAGGCCGGTTTGTAGGGCAGAAGTAGATATCAGGAGTGACCAATGCTGGGAAAGACACCATGGGAGGGTTGAAATGAAGGGGAAGGGTCCTAGGCCATAGGTAAGAAACAGCTGGGGGAAGGGTGGGAACCAGCCCACCGCTCTAATGATTTCCTGTACAAAGATGTAGACCACCACACACACGCCTTGCCTCCTCAGTTCATGAGGCCTCTGCCTTGTTAACAACCCCTGTGTGTTTCTTACCTGTTCTAGGCAATAAACCCTTTTGCACTGTGTTAGCTCTCAGCATCTTCTGGATTTGCACTGTCCTAGGTGTGAAGCCACTGCATTTGCTTCCAGACACAAACCCTGTTGCTTCTGGAACTTACCATGAAGAAGACTCTGGCTCAGAGCTAAGCTACAGCGTGGTGTGGCCACTCAAGGGCTGTCTCAAGCCCCTGTGTGATGCTCCTCAGGTTAATGACTTGCTTTTCTATCTTGATGAGAAAAGCAGAGGATGATAATCAGAGATCAATGGCGAACATTTCAAACTCTCCTCTGGATGGTGAAAAAATATTTGAGTGTCTCAAAGCAATGGGTAGACCCAGTGTTTGTCTCTGTTCTTGAGCTCTGAGCAGTTGACATCATTATCCTTTGATAGGCACCTGTCTCTTCAGGCAACTATAAAGCCATCGTTACCACCTGAGCCGGGCCATGCTGGAAATCTCATGGGGGGAACTCTCTACTTGCTGGCTAAGCAATGATAGGAATTTCTTTTCTATGTCTATGCTCCTAAGATTGCAAATGTCTGTTTTTCTCCTCATGGGAAGTAGCTCTAATCCCTGGCTACTTGGTAACTTTTATAGCCAAACCTATTTGAGCCCAGACTTGCTGACAAGTTGAATTCCATCTCTTCCCTAGTGTGAAAGAAAGTACTGGAAGGGGAAGGAGAAGATGATGATGGTACAACCATTCCAAGAGGAGTAGCATGCTGTTTAGAGCCAGCGTTGCTCTGCCAATGGTTCAGATTGCAAGCGGATAATTCCATCTGACAATGAGTTCATTGAGTGAAAGTTCCCAACACCTACTGTATATGACTTACTCACTTCGCTCTCTTGGTGCCATCTCTGTTTGCAGAAGGGAACCACCAGCTAGATGACCAAGTGCACTAGTCAGGGTTCTCTAGAGCAACAGAATCAACAGAGTAAATACACATTACAAAGGGAATTTAAGTAGATTGGCCAACACAATCTAGACTCTATAGCTCAAACTGTCCTTCTGTACACTGGAGAGGCTGAGAACCAGGTAGCTTGATGTCTCCATGATCCTGCTCTGGTGCTGAAGATCTGGAAGCTCCCTGGAGAGGAACTGGTCTTCAGTCTGTGTTGGAAGGCTGGAGAAACTGGGTTCTAATGCCAGGGAAGGAAAGCAGCAGCAGCAGAATCAGCAAAGCAGATGCTCTTACCAGCAAGGAGTGAAGGTGTTGAGCAAACCCCAACAGCTGTTTCCTTGTATCACCTCCTTTCTAAGCCATGGCAGAAAGTTCTGATCACTCTTGAAAGGTCTTTCTCTCTGTGTCAGTCCAGGAAATGACCTCACAGACTCATATCTTGGTTCGTTCCAGGTCCAGTCAAGTTGACAACTAAGATTAACTGTCACACCATGCAAACAACTAGCTTTGACCTTCTATCAGGTTATGGAGTCTTGACCTGCGCAGTGCTGAGTGTCAGGCTCACCACCCGTAGATGAAGATCCTCCTGACATACACAACTTAACCCCTAGCCCCTAGTTACCACAGCAATTTGATAATGTGTAGATCTTTATTAAATTAGAAAGATCTTTCTCTACTTAGGAAGATGCCTGGTCATGATGCACTCCCCCTCACCAAAAACAAAACAAAATCAAACAAAAATAAAACACCAAAACAAAACAAAACAAAAATAGAAAAAAAACCAAAAGAATAAACTTTCTTACTGTGCTCATGGACAAGGAGTTGCACAGTTATCTAAGAGACACTGGCAGCCTTTGGGGGCAGAGGGAGGTGAGGCTAGCCTAAAGATGAAGATGGCAATGTATAATGTGGAAGAAGGAAAGACATAAGGCTCCAGTTTGCAGTGTTGTGTGATTGAAGACATGTCAAAGACTCCTTACTTGGGGACTGTATGACTAGGGGGGTCAAAGCTTTTGTGTTTAATCCAGTGGGAACTGGGATTTCTGTTTTTTTAGAACCAGACCTAGCTTTGTCACCCCTCAGGAGACAAATTACAGTGCTACATATTTGGGAATAATTTGAGAGAGAAATACTCTCCTTCCCTTGTCAGTTCCATCTTTATAAAGAAGAGAGGAAAAGCAAGAAGAATGTAAGAGAGAGTTGTGGGGAACCGGTAGTGAATGCCATCTTCCCTCCCTCTGTTGTAGGGGTGAGAATAGAGAGGAGAGAGAGGGGCAGGGACTGGAGACAGGCTCTAACTGGACTGTGGTAGCATCATCCCTGGCTTCCCTAACGGCAGTAGCTGATTCCGAGCTGCCTAGCGCCTCCTTCTGCTCCTCATAGGTACTCTGTAAGTCTAACTTACCCTTTGCCTATGCCCATACTATAAAGCAAAGTTTGGAGAACATATGTGATTGATGCCTTCTGGGTCCCAGACTTAAGAGGTAAACATGACTCTATGTACCTGAGCTCAGTGTATTTTCATAAATATATTTGTGATTCCAATGATGAGAACTTGTCAGCACCTTTCCAAAAATAAATTTGTGTCTTGCACACATCATATCAGCCCTTAATATGTTCTCTGCTCCAACGCAGGGAAACATGGAGGGCTGCCAAAATCCTGGGAACTGATCTTTCAGATTTCACATGAGCAGGATAAACATCCAAGTGAGTAAAACAACATGAATTGCTTTATGGCTCTGCCTTCCCAAGTCATCACCCTCTTCAAGCCAAGATGCCCCGCAAGCACCCTGGAAAAGAACCCAACATTTTTTTTTCCTTCTGGTGTTTACAGAAATAATAATTACATATTCTAAGTCTCCTTAAAGGTAGTATTCTCCCTTTCTTGTTATCAATACCTAAGTAAACTTGTCTTCTGTGAATTTTTCTGTGAATTGTTTGCTTTTACAGCCAGGATGTGGGAAATCCATCTGTCACATGGAAACTGGAAACGGGAGTGAAACTTAGAAAGGAGGATGGATGTCATAAACATAAAGAAACAGGGGAGAAAATTGGAAGGCAAAAAAAAAAAAGATTTGGAGACAAATTCAGTAAATGCCATCTGTATAGTACAAGAATCATCCCCTAAACTGGAAACACTAAGATGGAAGAGAGAGAGAGAGGGAGAGAGAAGGAGGACTCAGGGAGAGAGAAGGAGGAAGAGGACTCAGGGAGAGAGGAAGAAGAGGGGAATTTAGAAAATAGGCTTAGTGGAAGGACAAACATTCTCATATCTTCTCCACACACTTGGCTGAGCAGCAAGGAGACTTGAAAAATTCTAAGCCATCTCCTCAATGCCCTCACTTAAGTTTCCCAAGGAAGGGGAAAAAAGAAAAAGATTTTTGCCCTGTGGGAGGAATCTTTGCCTGGCCCTTTTTTCTGCCTCTAGACAGAAAGTATGTAAAACCTTTCTTGACATAAGAATTAAGTTATCATGATTTTAGAGAACATTAAAATGGCCTAGGAGAATTCTTGGCACTGAAAGTCTTACTTTTTGCTAATCCCCTACATTTCCTTCCCTTATTGGCATTTTCTTGGCTCCCTCCCACCTCCCCCTACCTTCCCATTTTATTTCCTCTCTTCCTGTCTTAAGCATTGCATATCACCTCCAGGCAGCCCTTGCATCTGACCCTCCGGTGGCAAACTGCTCAAGCAGAGCTTCAGCAAGAATAGTTCATTGAATGCATGCATGCACACACACACACACTGCACACACACACCTACATATATACACATACACAAATAATACATACATATACATATATACAAACATACATATACACATGTAACACACATATACACATATACATGTAACAGACACATACAATACGCACATGCACATACATGTAACACATACACATGCACATATAGCACAGATACACATATGTACACACATACATACACATGTAACACACATACCCACACACGTAAATACATTCACAGACCTACATTGTAAGACACACATATACACACATACACACATACACAGACATAAACACATTCACAGATATACAAATGTAACACACATATACACATACACATATACACATGTAACACACACACGCACATACTACTGGATATTCTTTTGTCCTCATCCCAAACCTCAATTGACAAGTCAGAGATATTATGTTGTTCCTAATGGAATCAGGGGAGAGTCTTCAGCTTTGGGTACACGCGTGTCCTTAATAGTAACAGCCAAGGGCTAGCTCACCTGTGTAAGCTCTCAGTGTGCCCCCAAACACATGGACTGGTGACTACACTATACTTGTGCATGCACTCAGCATTCATCTCCACTCACCACAAAAGGAGCAGTCAGGATTACCACTTTCCTAGCCAATTGTAAGAACTCTTCCCAGAACTGCTGTCACTCTATGGACTCACAGAATACAAGTGTAACTGTATCACACCAGGCGTAATGTGCTTTCGTGGGGAATTTGCCATTCCTGTGATTAAAAACTTTCTGCCTTTGTTTCTCAAAAGGAACCTGTGGGAAAGCAGAAAAAACAGACTCCAACATTAAGAAATGTGTACAATGTCAAAGGACAAGTTAGAAGAGGCTTGGAGCTGGGACCCAAGTCTGAGGAACATCTGAGGTGCCCCCCCTTTTTTTCTTTTCTTTCCAAATATTTTTAATTTTATTTTTTATAATTTATTCACTTTATATCCTGATTGTAGCCCCCTCCCTCATCTCTTCCCAGTCCCACCGTCCCTCCCTCTTTTCCCCCTATGGTCCTCCCCTAGTTCACTGATAGGGAAAGTCCTCATTTCCTTCTATCTGACCCTAGCCTTTCAGGTCTCATCAGGACTGCCTAGATTCTCTTCCTCTGTGACCTGGCAAGGCCACCCTGCCAGGGGAAACTGAACATAGAGCAGGTAAGAGAGTCCAAGTCAGAGACAACCACTGCTCCCCTTACTAGGCAACCCACATGAAGACTGAGCTGCCATTGGCTACATCTGAGCAGGGGTCTAGGTCCTTTCCATGCAGGGTCCTTGGTTTGTGCATAAGTCTCTGCAGGCTTCCCTGGACCCAGATTTGTTGGCTTTGTCAGTCTCCTTGTAGGGCTCCTGTCCCCTCCAGCACTCTTCCATAAGACTCCCTGCACTCTGCCCAAAGTTTGGCTGTGAGTCTGAGCACCTACTTCGATCCCCTGCTGGGTGGAGTCTTTCAGAAGACATCTATGGTCTTGTCCCCTCTCTTCCACCACTTTCAGTGTCTATTCTAGTCTCCTCTTACCCTCAAGGCTGCATTTGTTTTTTTCTTTTGTCCCCAGTCAATGACCCTGGGGACACCAGGAACAGAGCCCAGGTTGAAAGCTCTCTCTAAACAATGGCTTCCTTTCAATATAAACAAGTCCCCCTAGAGAAAAGACCAGTTTGCCTACCACACCCAGGCCAGGCTCCAAGGAGGGCTGCATCCATTTAACACCCAGGGGAGGCTACACAGCTGAACAGCTGAACAGCTGACCTCTCAAAGCTTCAAGGCTCAGACCAGCATAGCCAAACTCCTGCTGGCAAAGCCAAGTCAGGTTGTTGGAGAATGAAAGAGTAGTTGAAGAGCTGAGCTGTTTCTGTCCCATCCTTTCCCTTCTCAGTTTTTAAGCAAAATCAAAATGAAGTTAGTGGCCACCAAAATTACAAAATTAAAAATAAACAAATCAGTGGTCAATGTCACATGCCATGTAGGCATTTTTAAAACCAACTGTGCTTTGAGCCCTTGGGACAGTTTTAAAGATGTGATATGCTCACCTCACTGTCACTACTTTCCTATATTGGCCTCATGGTTGCTGTTATGGTTCGCCTGACACTCAAATGGCAACATTTAAATTGATGGAGCATAAAAACAGATATAATCTCTGTCCCAAAAATGTCCCCTACCGAGCTCAGAGCCAGCTGGAAGTCCTGTGGGGACTCTGCCCCTCTTTCTTTGTGCATTGTGTGGAGGAGGAGCCAGTGTGAGCCCACACTGCAGCGCAGACCAAAAAAAAAAAAAAAGTAAAATAAAACAAGCCATCGGGAGCTTCTTCGTTGTAAAGGAGACACTTAGATCAACCAGACTGGCCACAGGATGTCACTGTTACTCCACACACAATAGCACCACCAGCGTGGAGCGGGTAGGGGTTGGATCTGGCTGGGATCTGGGCTCCCCTAGTCCTAGCCTCTTAGAGAACCATCATGCCTTCAAGTGGCATCGCCGCAAGCCAACAGAGCCTGGCCCATTGTTTCAACCTTCCCATGGTTCTGTCTCAAAAGGGTGCAGATGAGAAAGGAACGAGAAAAGAAGAAAAGGATCCAGTGTAGTCTCCCACATCACACTGATACAGGTTGGACTTTGAACATTTCGTGACCTTGGATAAAGCCAATGTCGCTTTCTCATATTTTAACAGCATTACGTACAGATGAGAGTGACTTTCTTATCTTTAGTTCCTCAAAAGTCTGAAAGCGTAATAAATTTAAAAACAAATTAAAAATGAAAAAGTTGCATGTTTTTTTAAAGTCTGAAAGGCCCAGGGGCAGCTTAAGCACGCTTACACCGTCTTCCCTCTTGCGGGGACGCAGTGTTGTAGGCTAGCCCGAGGAGAAGCCAGCTCTACTGTAACACACATTCCTTCAGCCCAACAAAGCACCTTTGTGCTTATCCCTGCTCCTCAGGCGTCTCCTAGACTCACAGGCAAAGACAGGTTGGGAGGCATACCAGCTTCGCAGCTGGCAAGCTACCGCCAGGTCCAAGTTGGCATGTGAAAGTTGTTACCAAGGACACGGCCAGGAGCTGCTGCAGCAGCAGGAGAGTCGCCTTCTATTCATGGCTGCCAGCTACTCTTCCTCAGCACAGATGCTGACAGGGATGGCCTACCACCCGGGCTCATCCACAGCCCAACCTCCCCTGCCACCCTCTGCCATCATTCTCCATGTATATTCCACATAGCCGCTGGCACGAAGTGGCTAGAGCTAATCTTGCTTAATCAGAAAGAAGGGGTAGTGTGAGAGAGACACATAACGATTCAACTTAAAAACTGACACAAAACCATCAGTACTCGATACTACAAAGAGCCTTAAAAAGCGATTAGTCCTGAACTGGCTTTCATTTCAATCAAGGTCACAGCCATGGAAAACCCCTTCTGCCTGTCACCATACTCTGCCACACAACAGTAGCAGAAAGAATTGGAAGTAGTTGAGCTGGTGGTGCTGGCAGAGTAAACTTAAATTATGTAAGGGAAACTCATTGCCCGGCATTTGTGAACAGCTCGGTAGGGGTGCCAGGCCGGACCTACAGTAGCACTGATAGGGATGTTGATTTCCATACTCACTGTGAAGAGAGGGCAACATGAGAAAAGCAGCTGGCTGAAAGGAACCAAGTAACTCCCAACGAGAATTCAAACTGGACCAGGCACCTTAACCACACATGGCCTGGAGCTTGGGCAGCTTCGAGTTGGCCATTGTCTTGAGTTAGTGCCCAGGCGCAAGATGTCCAGTAAGTAAGTGCATTTTGGTTTTTTGCTCACACAGCAAACATTTTCTTGAGCACTCCCACTGTTAAATGTAAATGTGAGGGAGGACAAGGCCATGAGTGCCCTGCCACCAAGACATGGTTAAGGAAGGAGGAAAATGGGCAGCCTGAACAGTGTCCCAGGGATGTCTGTGGTCACCAGCTGTCCTTCGTCTCAGTGACCGGAAGCTAAGCCACTGGGGGCTTCTGAGTGATTGAAAAGTTTGTTTGTCCGTGTTGGGATCCTCACATCCCAGGTGATAGTGTATGCTGAAAACATGACCCCAAATGGAAACTAGCCCAGATGGGAAGCTCCATCATCTCAGCAGAAAGCTGGTGTGTGAGCCTTGAGGTCTCAGCTTAGCCTTTGAGCCTGGGGACTCCATTCCACCACATGCCATGAGGAAGTCTCATTTAAACCTGGCTCATGGTGGGCCGGATCACTCGGTGGGTACCGTGCCTGCACGCAAGCATGAGGAACTGCGTTCACATCTGCAGAAAAAAAGCTGCCTGAGATAGCACTTATCTGTAATCCTCAGCTCCTGACCAAGATAGGAGATAGAAACAGGAGAATCAGCAGATGCTTGCAGGCCATCTGGCCCAGTCCTGGGACTCAGCCTCCAACGAGGGGAAGGTCTAACGACACCTGAGCCTGTCCTCTGACTCTTACATGCACTCACACTCAAGTGCACAAGCATGCAGGAACTCACGTGCGCACACAGAAAGACTTTCCAAGCTAAAAATAAATTAGGGTATAAAGCTCTCAGGTGATTTCCCCTGTAGGAAATGATGTGCGTATTCTCACTCCTCTGTGTAACACGGGCCCCACATCTGTGAAGGTATCCGACGTTGGAGCTCCTGTGAGTCTCTGCTTCTGGCTGGTTCAGGCTGGTTCAGCTATCATTGAGCTCCATGACTCTCCCTAGTGAGTGATCAAAGCCAAGGAGGCCTTTGAAGACCCAGAAGTTTCTGAAAACTTATCTGAGATTCTCAAGATTCTCAACTTACAGCCCATCCCTAAAGTTTCAAAGAGACTTGGCCTCCTGGGGTGCCTCACTCAGGCCTTGTCAGATGTGGGGTAGCATGGGCACACTGCAGAAATGCTCTCGATCCAGACTCTGCGTGTGACAGAATGGAAGAGAAGACACGCGGCACCTGACCAAAAGAAGAACAGATCAGCCTTTGAGCTCTGGGGAAGGCTTTTTAAATGTCCATCTGTACCTGGGGAGATGGCCCAGTCAATAAAGTCCCTGTCAAACAAGCAGGAAGAGCCGAGCTCCATTCCTAGGATCTCTGTAAAGAGCTAGGCTAGGTGAATACATGTAACTGCTCCAGGAGCAGCAGGAGAGCATGTCTCAAGAGCAACGTGAAGAACAATTGGAGGAAGATACTCACGGGTGATCTCTGTCCTCCAAACACGCACACATGCTCCCTGCCCATATAAACACACACACACACACACACACACACACACACACAAACTAAATACACATTAAAGTTAAAAAATGAGTATGTCATTAAAACCAATCTGTTGCCAAAAAAAAAGAGAGAGAGAGAGACAAAAAGTAGACTCAATGCCACAGAGGTCTTTTAGTTCTCTGCATATCAGTATCATTTCTTTTCTACAGCTCAAGTATTAAAAATGCTTCTGGGTTTGCTTATGAAGTTTCTCTGCCTGCGATGCTCCAAGTCAAAAATATGATCAGCTGTGGCTGAGAGAGCAGTGTTGACAGTAGGCAACTGTGCTTCAAACTGGAGCCATAAACCACCAGTGTTTTGTGGGGATCGGATGCTATTTATACAGGAGGACTAAGGTGAAGACTTGAAGACTTGACTTTTCCAGTCACACTCTGCACTCGCTACTCCTCTCAGAGACCAAGGACTATTAATCCCCCTTTTGGAGAGAAATTCCTATGTGCTGAAAGTTCACATAACTTATGACAGTCAGCAGTGAGTCCTCAAACACAGGAAAGCAGGCCACCAAAATACTACTTGACAATAATTGGCCTGACTTAATTGTCTCTGGAAAGATCGTATTTATAGATGGGCTTCATGGGCATATAAAGTTCTCTCTTCTCATCATGAATATCAAAGCATGCTCCTATAGAATCTGATATAAAAAAATATATTCCAAGATGAAAGTGACCAAATCTGCAATCCCTGCTGATGACAGGCTCAAGCACGGTACTTAACCCCTATTGCAGACAAGATTGCTACCTACGTCTTACCCTACACAAGAGCATGGGCCATGCCCCAGCATAGTGTCAGGTCAGGTACTCAATTAATGTCCTGTAAAACAAGGCTAGATAAATGAATCACGGTATTATATAAGATGGATGACCTCGCCAAGAAAGTGACTAGAAACTAATGCAACTTAACACTTAGCAAGCTTCTGGCATTCTCACGGATACTCCTTTACATCCCACTAATTATGTTCTATTCCAACCCCTCATTTCCATAAATCTAAGCCTCATGACTTAGATTTATCCTACCTGACTCCTTTCCATAGAAAACAAGGGTGAACTGGAGCTTGGAAGGAAGGTTTGGTGATGACCATTTGGAGAACAGACAGTGTCTGGACAGAGTGTTGAGTAGTCAATGCACCAAAGCTTCTGGGAACAAGAAGTTCCTTTCTGAGAAGCAGCAGCTTAACGCGGTGAAATAGCATTCTAAAACTACGAATAGGGCCTGGAGACGCCCAAGGCTGCAGTTGGAAAAGGCCCTTTCCCTAGATCCGATTGTCACTTCTTCAGAATGGAAGCTTTCAAGGACCTGCTTTGTGAAGTTACCTCTACCTGACCGGAAGCTCTGCCAGCTCTCCACAGCCCACATGATGCCATTCTTCTCAAGAAAGCCAACTTAGTTGGTATATTCCTGAGTGTTGTTTAAAGCAGAGCACTCTTTCAAAATCAAGGATTTTAAAATTTAAAGATCAAGAAGCAAATAATTTGTCTACCCCCGAGTCCCAGCTTTTTTTTTTTTTTTCAAGATGATAATGGTGGTGATAGTGGTGGTGGTGGTGATGGTGGTAGTGGTTATGATGATGGCAAAATCCAGCATCTTGGCTGTCCACGCTGGAACACAACACTTCTCTTAACTGGAGTGGAGGTGAGGGTAGGGTGAGCCTCAGGCACATTCTCCATAAATTTACTGTCTCTGAACAGTGGAAGGACTTCTCAGGGAGAGATAACTAAGGCAGCAGGGGACCCCTCATCCTGGAACCCTCAGGTCACAGTCCCTTGACCTGGGAATCTCAGACCGCAAATGACAAACTAAAGACAAGAGCTGCTTCTCCAAGTGGCCAAATGTGAAGCCTCTAGATCCAGAATAGAGCCTGTATTGTCTGATCCACAATCCGGAATAGTGTTTGCACTACAAAAAAAAAAAATAAAAAAATAAAAAAAAAAAATTGTGTCTGAACCCACAAAAAAGCTTAACAACAGCAAAAACTCATTTGAGTTTGAAGCAACTAAAGTTGCAGCTCAAATATCCCCATCCCACTACTTTGCCGTTAGTAACAAATCTCTGCTCTAAGGAGTCTAGGCTGCCAACCAGGAACACATCAAACTTCTGAGCCCGGGCAGGGGCGGGGTGGGAATACTGTTTCGTTCTGAGCAGTGCGGGTGGCACAGCCTCCAGTCTGGGAATGCCCTCTTTGTCACTGGCAGTACCAGGGGCAGATCCAGCTCTGCGAAGTTTGAAAAAACAGAGAGACACACTTAGAGGGCATGATTCTGCCTCCTATCTGAGCCGGAAAGGGAGGCAGTAGAGGGCCTGGGCATCCGAACCCAGTTCTTCCTGGAACTCACTATGGTAGTTAATTTTAAGCACAAATTTGACACAACCTAAAATCCCCTGGGAGGAGGGTCTCAGTGAGGTACTGTCTAGATCACGTGATCTGCAGGCTGTGGAGGGTTGTCGTCATTGCTTTAATCCGTGTGAGAACACGCAATCCACTGTGGGCGCTGCCATTCCCTGGGTTTGGACCCTGGACTGGGTGAGAACAGAAAAAGTTGAGAACTAGACAGCGTTATTTTTCCTCTCAGCTCCTGTCTGCGGACGTGACGCAACTCCAAGTTCCTGCCTTGACCTCCCCTGTGACGGAGTGTAACCCGGAATTGCAAACCAAATAAATCCAGCGCCTTCGTGAGGCTTTTGGTTGGGGTGTTTAAATCTCCCTTCCTAGGAGCAAGAGGACCGAGAGGGCAGTCAGGGGTGTTACCACTTCTGTGCCTCCAAGGGGCGGCCACACGGACGGCTGGAAACAGCGGGAGGGAGAGGGCGCTCCAGCCGGTGCTTCGCACGCAGCCTGACCCACCAACACGGAGAACCATCTCGGATGGCAAATTGCGTGTGAAGCATCTGGCCGGGTGCCTGGAACATGGTAGGTGCTCCAAAGCGATAGCTATCTTGATGGTGTAGAACAAAGAGCGGGGTGTGGGAGAGTGGAGAGGGAGACCCAAGCCAGGTGAGAACTGTCTGGAGGGCCCTCAAGAGGCACAGGCAAGAGCAGGCAGCGCGGCCAGGACCCAGGCGGGACCATGGAGATGCGGAGCTCACAGAGAACAAAGCAAGCCGGCAGCGTGCGTGCTGGAGCCAGAGTCACAGTAACCCAGCGCTGTGCTGAATGGAGTGGAAGAAATGCTATTAAATCTGTGACTCCGTGAGGTAATAATATTCCCAGCGAGCCCACGCCTACAGAAATCCACCCAGCAAGCAGGCCTGCCAGGAGCCCCCTCTCAGTTATAACAAGCTGCCTATCTCCTGCTGCCAGGATGCAGAGAAAAAATGAAAAGCCGTTACCAACTCCATTATAAACGTAGTGACCTGCTTCACCTCCCCGGGTTTAGTGACTAGTTCCACTGCCTTTTGGGCACGGAGAAAGAAACATAAGGCCAGGATTAACTTTCCTGGCTTTTGAAGGCATCAAGAGTCAAAACTGCTTGCAGCTGGCATTCCTCTCTGTTATTCAGTCAGCTTTGATGGATTTATTTTCTTTGCCCTACTTCATAGAAGTTACTGGGGCCAATTACTGCAAAGATGATTGCCAGAGAGTTTTTTATGTGGGCGCTAGGTGTCGCTGTGTGTCAGGCTGTCTCCTTCAGGAGGGGCCAACGCCGGTGTCATTAAAGGCCTCCTTGGAGCTTTCTAACTTAGAATGAGAGCGAGGAATTCTACGGTCAGAAAGGCGATCACTTCCTCCAATCTGTGGGTCTCCGAGCCCCCGGGAGGGTGGTAGAATCCTTCACACACTTCACACTCCTGCGATTTTATTCCTCTCCGCGGCAAGTGGAGCGCTTACTGTCACTGGCAGTCAGCAGTGGGCATGCTTGTTCAATTTGGACAGGCTCATTTTGATTCACTTTATAAGCCTTAGTCTTTTTTTTTTTTTCTGTATAAGTGTTCTGCATGTATATCTGCATGCTAGAATAGGCCATCAAATCCTATTACAGATAGTTGTTAGCCCCCATGCGGTTGCTGGGAATTGAATTTAGGACCACTGGAAGAAGAGCAAGTGCTCTTAACCACAGAGCCATCTCTCCAGCCTCAAACCTCGTTCTTCTTTTTCTTTTCTAATTTTTATTTATTTGTTTTACATCCCAGTCATATCCCCTTGGTCCCAGCCTCCTTCCCTGTTTCCCTTATCCCCCTTCCCTCACTCCTGAGGGGAGGGAGGCCCCTCCTACCCACCCACCCCAGCATAAGAAGTTGCATCAGGACTGAGCTCATCCTCTTCCCCTATGGCCTGGCGAGGCAGCCCCACCAGGGGAAAGAGATCGAAAGGCAGGCAGCAGAGTCCATGTCAGAGTCAAGCACCATTCACCTTACTAGGGAACCCATATGCAGACTAAGCTGCCCATCTGCCACATCTGTGTAGGGGGCCTAGGTCCAGTCCATGTATGTGTGGTCCTTGTTTGGTGCTTCAGTCTCTACAGGGGCCCCTAGGCCCTGGCTAGTCGGTCAAGCCTCATTCTTAATACAGATTTCAAATTCATTAAAAAGATGTCTGTGTAGGTGTGTGTGTATGTGTTCTTTCTTTTTATTTTCCTCCTCAAAAATCAGGACATCTTCAAAAGATGGGAGCCTAAACCCCAGCTAGGCTAGTGTGGGTCTTTTGGCCCTGAGACTATGGTTTTCCTCCAGGGTGGATGGAGAGGGCAGCAATGGCAGGTGGGTGGTGTGGTCTGCAGCACAGCCCTTGGCTGATGTCATACAGAGTCAAGGCACAGAGTCGTCCCAGCCTCCTGCTTCCCTTTGGTGTACACGTTTTCAGGACACTCCACCGTCTCCTTAAGTCTGGGCATCTGCACACCCCGGATAGATAGTACATGTTCCTTGATGCTTGAAAACTGGTATCTGTGATCCTTAATGGGCCTGAGGGGGAACACTGTTCTAACTTCTGGCAGAACATCAACCACCAAAAGAGTATGGCTCACCAGCGCCGCCTCCATCAGGATGCTGAGAGCCCTGGGAAAAGCCTCCTTCCAAAAATCTGCCATGGTTCCTCCCAGGAGCCAGTGAGCCTGTCTGCTCAGATCTTTCCTTTGAAGTGTCCCCATTCCTTCATCTCTCCGTGTCCTTCTGCTGAGAACCTGGCCTTTCCGGCATAGTAGTCATGGCATTGATTCTGACCACTACAAACACTGTAGTGGAGCGCAGGAAGGAGCTGGCATTAAATGAAAACCGGTGTTTTCCTTCCTGTTTACAGCTCTTAGTGGTTAGACTCATGAGCCTGGAGTCTGGGGTCGCCCCGTTTAGGTTACTTGGCATGCGATTTTATCCTAATTACTGAAGGATTAGCATGTGTCTGTAGTGAATGGCCCATCCTGGTCTCTAATGATACGCTCCCATGGCACCACGGCCCAGGACACTGCACAGCCCTCCTGTAATAATTAGCTGCCCACTTTCACTAATTTGGAAGTTTCTGCTTATGAGAAGCAGGCTGTTCAGCCCAATTACAGGTAAAATGTCTCAGATTTCACCCATTCTCTTATTCCTTTTAAATTAACAACATGTGGAAACCTTTACAAATACCACTAGTTGCTATGAAATCAACGACAGTAAGAATTTGGGTGTTGCTAGGAAGCGGGTGGATTGAGGAATGGAGTTATCAAACTTTCTAGAGGAACAAAAGTAATAGGAATGTGAGTCAGTTTGTGGACTCTGCATGGAGCACCTGTTTAATTACGGGAAGACTCTTGTTATTATACATCAGCTCTTGTAGGATCCAGAAGTGTGTTGTGAGTGACTAGACACTGAATGAAGACCTGGATGGATGAATTCCATCTGTGATGATTTTACTTTACGTCATTGATATGTAATACTGACAATTCTCCTCTCTGGATTCTAACTTTACCTGATCTAACTTTCTGTTTTGCGTGTGTGAGTGGTGTGTGTGTGTGTGTGTGTGTGTGTGTGTGTGTGTGTGTGTGTGTCCCTATGAATGTAGGTGTAAGCCTGTGGAGAGTGGAGGACAACTGCAGCTAATGACAGGAACGGATCATGTCAGGGGTTGTGCGGCTTGAATTTTGAGGCAGGGTCTCTCACTGGCCTTGAATTCACCACATAGCCTGGCTGGCCAGGAAGGCCTGAGGATCTGCTTGTCCCGCCACCACAGTGCTTGTGATTATAATTGTGTCCCACCATACCTAGCATCACTGGCATGTGCTTCACCAAGGAGACAAGGCTGACTGGCCAGGGAGCCCCAGAGAGCTGCCTGTCTCTGCCTCCACAGAGCTTAAACTACAAAAGCGAATGTGTCACTGTGCCTAGTCGTTTTTTAACTTGTGTGATGGGGATTGATAATAAGAGCTTTTGTTAGGACAGTTCAGGCCAAATGAAGCAAGCTTGTGGGCTGGGGTCAGGCCGTCAGTCTGAGACCTGTGATACACAGTCTAAGCATCTTTTTCAGAGAGAGCAGCCAGTCCACCCAAACAGCTCAGAACTGTCTGGCTTTGCGGGAATGGCTTCCTTCATAGCTACCACTTCTAAGTATCATTGGGGGATGAAATGCATCAGCATTGTTGTTCTGCTGATGGGGGCTCTGCTTGTACCCCCAAACTCACAAGCTTGTGCAGAAGTCTGAACTAGAATAGGGGAGACATGCCATCTATTTCATAATCTCTGCTTCTTTCTTTATGTGGATGAAAATATGTAAGTTTGCTCTCCTTTAAAGACTTCTCTGAGAGTGTAGGAAAGCAAGAGATCGCCATTACCCTGACAGAAAGTAATTCAAAAAAATCAGTCTTCTTATTGCCAAAACAAAGACTGAGGATTATTCCACTAAAATTCCTCTGTCTTATGAAAGCAAAGATAATTTGGCTGCTCCTTTACATCATTTATTCAAAAACAAAACAAATAAACAAAAAAACAGGAATCCTGAGATACAGAATTTATTGCTCACTCGTGAAAAGACTTTCAGCAGTGCCTGGCTCTCAGCAAAACCATGGAGCAGGGGCATCAGCTGCCCATATGGCTTGCCTAGCATTCATGAAGCCACGGTTCATTGTCCAGTACCACAAGACCTGGGAATGGTAATCCATGCTACAACCTCAGCATTTGGAGGTGGGAGCAGGTGGATCAAAAATTCAAAGTCATCCTTGGCTACATGGCAAATTCAAGGGCAGCAGCCTAGGCTACATGAGACCCGTTTTTCAAAAACAGCAAAAAATAAAAATTGAAATATGCCTGATGCAGGCTTCCTAAGTGCTACACTCTAACGGCTCATTATAAGAGCAGAATTAATCTTTTAGTAACAGAGCCATGATGGCAGTGGATGATAAAATGTGCATCAGATAATATTGTCTATCTATTTAGTGATGTCAGGGATGGAACTCAGGGTCTTACCTAGGGGAAGCCTACATCTATGTGAGGCAAAAAAAATCTACTACTCAGCTATAGCCATGACCCACTGCCTTTTCTATAAAAATTTTATTTCAGTGTCAAACCTAGCGAATACAGGAAATGCATTAAGAAGTGTTCACTCTGGAACTCAGAAAATTACAGAGCCTGGGTGGGAAGGTGTGTGGCTGAGGCACCCCTCCCCAGAGCCAGCAAGAATGATGGCACACCAGCTCAGACTGTCCAAAAACGCATTTCCCACCAAAGAAGAAAGGCTTGCCTTGCCTTGGGGCAAGAAGGAGGAGCATATAAGCAGCGTGTTTAAGGCTGGAAAAGACAAGTTGTGTTAGGAATAGACTTTAAATAACCTGCTTTTCTATATCACGACTGTGATCCTCAAGATGAGCAGCCGACCCAGCCAGGAGTGTAAGGGGCGGTCCTGGGATTCGGAATATTACAGAAGGGCTGACAACACTTCCCACAGCCCAGGCTGACTGCTAAAGGGCACATGTTTAGGGGAGAGCTGGAGGATGCTTGGAAACGTGAAACCAAGAGAGACTTTCTCACTGGCTATGACTTCACCGGTTCCCCAAGCCCACACATCTCAACAGTATCAAGGTCTAAGCTGTTCAAAGTGCTTAAACAAAACTGGAGCCCGAACCATTAACAGAACAGGAAATGATACCAAGGGAAGAATGGCCTCTAGATGACACAACTCAAAAGCAGAAACATGTCAGGCATGATGACACACATCTGTCACCCCAGCTCTAGGGGACAAGTGGAGAGAGCAAGAGTTCCAGGTCAGCCTGGACTATATATCAAGTCTATCCAAAGAGTTGGAAGTAAACTTCCAACCCAAATGAAGACACATGCATGTGTGTGCACACATACAGAGAGAGAGAGAGAATGGGAAAATCTGATGGGCAGAGATATCACTGGTTACAACCCGAGGAGAATTAACTCCACAGTGTTACTTCCTAGATC
This sequence comes from Psammomys obesus, assembly GCF_907164565.1. Lineage (NCBI taxonomy): Eukaryota > Metazoa > Chordata > Mammalia > Rodentia > Muridae > Psammomys > Psammomys obesus. The sequence continues at coordinate 22,028,214 of NW_026596069.1, forward strand.
TAAAAAACAAGCAGCAAGAGGAAAGTGACCATGTAACCCGAGGGGAAGGGATGAAGCAATCATAAACAGACTCTGAGCGACCTATGGGTCAAACTGGCAGACAAGACCATAAGAATGTTCAGGCAATTAAGAAAAGGATGCTTCAACGGCTAAAGGAAAATATGCTAATGACTTGTTAGCAAATGAAGAGTCTCAACAGAGAAATAAAAACCAAGAACAAAATGAAAATTCTAGAGCTTAAGAAAATATCTCAAATGAAAAAAAAAAAATTCTAAATAGGATCAACAGAAAACGTGAATTGGCCAAATAAGGGAGAATACAAAAACATCTGAAAAGCAAGGATTAGATGTGAGGACCAGATAAAAATAGATGAAGTAAAAGGAAACCTGCTCTGGGACCTCTTCAGATGATGTCAAGAATTTTAACATGGCTGTACAGAGAGTTCTAGCAGAAGCCATGAAGGGGGAACAGAGACACAGCTGGGAAATTTATAGCTGAAATCTCCCAGAACCTGATGGATAAGTATTAAATAAAATAAACACAAGGAAAACCAAAGTGTGATGCATTGATTCCAAACTGCTGGAAACCCTAAGTGAAGCAGAGAGGACCCTGAGTGAGCAAGGCAGGTGGAAATGATTTCACCAGCCACTAAAGAGATGACAAGCAGGTGACTCCTACGGGGCCATGGGTGAGGCGTCTCCATAGCCTTAGGTATGCGAAGACTTGGTCCCCAGTTTGAAGCACTATCTGGAGAGGCTTAGGAGGTGCTGCCCTTGTTCAGGACAGGCTTTGAGAGCTTGAATACCACCACCGTTTTGAGTTTGCTCCTTCTGAGCCCCATTTGTGGGTCAACATGGAGCTGTTGGTTCTGGTGCTTCCTCTTCACTTTCAAGGACTCTAGTCCCTCAGGGCAGTAAGCCAGATGAGCATTTCCTTCTGCAAGGTGCCTTGCTATGGTGGTTTATCACAGCAATAGAGAGCAGCTAATGCAATTCCTTATTAGACACAATGTAATCCAGAAACCAGGGAATGATTTGTTCAAAGCACTCAAAGGTTAAGAAAAGTCCCACCAGGAAATCCTGTGTCTAGTAAAAATCACTATTCAGAAAGAAAACAGAGACTCTTGAAAACAGAGACATTTGCAGATAAACAAAGACTGGGAAAGTTCTTTAATAACAAACATAACACTGTGAGAAACACTGAAGGGTATGATCACAAGTGTTCACTAGGACCATGGCATCAAGTGAAGAAAGCCAGCCGTGCAATGTGTGGGTACATGTTGAAGCCTGCAGACTTGTTTTTCTGCTTTTGTTGTCCTGTTAAGGTCTGTATAAGATCCCTCAGAGCAATAGTGACATGCAGAGTGCTTGGGTGTAACACGCAAGCGCACTAACAGCGCTGCAGAACAGGAAAACAGCCACATTGCTCGCTAGTGTGTGTGTGTGTGTGTGTGTGTGTGTGTGTGCGCGCGCGCTTAAATACTATGAAGCCTAAGGTTAAGACAACTTAAAAATCAATATTGTATTTCCTAAGAGACCCGCACTAAAAGTGCTTTAAAAGACATAAATAAAAATCAACAGTTTCAAAGAGAACACTAATGTCTGTATACAATATATTAGACATATTTCTGTACCAACAAATAGTGATAGAGGAACAAGAATTAGGACAAAAATATTATTGGGAAATTACAAAGATGGAGGTGACAGTCCAATGATAGCAATAATTACATGAACTATGATCGATTCAACATACTGATCAGAGCACAAATAATCAGATTGAAAAAAAAAAGGGTCTGCTCCAATTATATACAACCTTTAAGATAAAAACTTAAGGTTTGAGAGGGTGTGGGGAGGGAAACAAGGGGAGAATCAATTTGGGGAGAGAGGGGACGCGAGGGGAGAGGTCTTGGAGAGAAAAGGGTAGGGATAAGCTGAGGCAAGCTGGGGACCTGCCACAGGGTAGGCTCCGGGGAGGATATGGGGAGGTCTCTAGCTGAGCCTTCTAGCAGCAGGGGACATGGAGATGGAGGTAGCCACCTTCTAAACAAGCAGGACTTGCAGTGATGGGAGGGGAACATCAACCCACCTACAAAACCTTCCGACCCAAAATTTACCCTGCCTGGAAGATGTGCAGAGATAAAGATAGAGCAGAGGTTGAGGGACTGTCCAACCAATGCCTGGCCCAACCTGAGATCCGCCCCGTGGGAGACAGCCAACCCCTGACACCATTAACAATACTCCACTATGCTTGCAGACAGGAGCCCAGCATAACTGTCCTCTGAAAGGCTCCACTCAGCAGGGCATCGAAACAGATGCTGAGACTCACAGCCAAACATTAGTCAGAGCTGGGGCGGGAGGTGGGAAAGGAGTCCTGTAGAAGAGCAGGGACGGGGTGGGGGGAGGATAGAAGGACCCGGAGGGGACAAAAACTCCACAAGAAGACCAGCAGAGTCAACCAACCTAGGTCCATGGGAGCTCACCGAGACTGAACTACCAACCAAGGAACATGCATGGACTGGACGTAGGCTCCCTACACATTTGTAACCAAGAGTCAGCTTGATCTTCACATGGGTTCCCTAGTAAGTGGAGCAGATGCTGTCTCTGACAGGAACTCTGTTGCTGTTCTTCAATCACTTTTCGCTAACAGGGCTTTCTTGCCTGGCCTCAGTGGATGAGGATGAGCTCAGTCCAGGATGTAAAGTGGAAAAAAAACAAATATACTTTAAAAATTAAGAAAAAAAAAAACCCTTAATGTTCATCATATGGAAAATGATACCCCATAAATACAGTAATGCTGGGAAAACTTAAGTAAACAATGTAGTAAAATTATGTCTTCTAGCTAAAACAACCATTGAGGAGAAATTGTAGCTTTTACACCCTTTAACATTTACAAGAGAAATAGGAGAAATCTCAGTTTAGTAATGTAAGTTTCCATCTTAAGAAGTTGGCTGTGGTGCTCGCTTCGGCAGCACATACACTAAAATTGGAACGATACAGAGAAGATTAGCATGGCCCCTGCGCAAGGATGACACGCAAATTCGTGAAGCCTTCCATATTTTTAATGGGGAGGAGGTCCCCCCTATCAGTGGACTTGGAAAGGGGCACGTTGTGGGAATTACTTTAACAGTTAGACAAAGCAGATTTTCTTGGTGCGCCATTTCTTGGGGGTGTTGAATGTGATGGTTGAAATGTAACAGGCACTAAGTGGCTACTGAAAAATGTAGATAAGCAGGTGCACAGAATAAGGGGAGTGTCCTGGGCACGGTGGTACACACCTGTTATCCTGGTGGCTAAGTTGGGTGTCAGGAGGATGACCAGGGGTGAATACCAGCCTGAGATATATGGAAATTATCACGTCAACTAGGGATCAATAGCAAGACTCTGAATCAAAACACACATGAGGGGCTGGGGCTGGGGGAGCATAAATTCTCTATTTCTCAAGGAAATGCGTTACTCAACCACCATATGCTGGATTTCTAGCATGGGCATCTACGTGTACTAGGAGACTGCCGTGGTTAGGATTTCCATCGCTGTGATAAAATGCCACAGCTAAAAGCTTGAGACAAAAAGGTTTATTTCATCTTATAAAACCCAGGTCACACTCTATTGCTGAGGGAAGTCAAGTCGGGGCTGAGCAGCAGCCACAGAGTGAAGGCGCTCCCTGGCTTGCTCAGCCTACTTTCTTATACCGGCCAGTGCTACCTGCCTTGAGATGGTACCACACTCAGCGGACTGGGCACTCAGAGTCCACTATTAACCGTGAAAATTCATTACAGATTCGCCTGCAGGTCAATACCGTAGAGGCATTTCCTCAGTCAAGATTCCCACCTGCCTAGATGTCTATGTCTGTGTCAAGTGGAGAAAAACAAACAAAACAAGCAGCAAAGAGACCAAAATTAAGTTTCCAGTAAAGATGGTATTCCGCAACTTATTCTGAGGAGGGAGAGAAATGCGCACATAGCATGGCTCTCAGAAAGTTAGGAAATAGGGAAAAAAAAAAAAAAAGTTGTTTCCCTCCCACCACCACGACAACCCACTTTTTGCTTTTATACAGGAGAAACTTACTCTGTTAATCATGTGCTCACACATTAAGATTATTGTCTTCAGTAATCCATTATTGTTATCTGGCTCATTGTGCTTGCAACTTGAAGACTCTTTGCAGAATCTGCTGGGCACCATTAATCACTGAAGATATAACATTTAAATGTAGCCTCATCATCTTGAGCTTTGCATTTCTCATTCTAAAAAAGAAATGAAAGCAAGTGTCACCGTTTCTTTCCAACATCTTAACCTTCTCCATTGTAATCTTGGACAAGTAGGGGTATTGAGAGGAGTATAAGTATAGTTATATATAATATAATCATAATCATAGATGTAGGTAGACAGATAAATATGCACAGATAAAAGACATGTGCGTTTGTGTGGAGTGTGTCCCTATATCTGCCTACTTCTCTCTATCTGATCTCCTAGCCCTATCTCATCGTGCTTCACCACAGTGATTCTCCAATGGTCATGGCACACTGCCGGGCTACATTCCCACTTAAGAGCATCCATAGTTTGACCACATAATGCATATTACTCAACTCATCTCCATCATACAAAAGGATCTTCCAAAAGATTTGCCTCCATTACCCATTTCATCTATCCTCTCAGACACAAGGAAACGTGGCAGGCAAAGTGAGCTGTGAAAGCTGGCTCCTCCTTTGAACTCATTTTCTAAAGAAAGCCAAGGCTTTGCCTGTGCTCTTGCTGAGGAAAATAGAGGGAAGACAAACGTCAGTTCCCATCGGCCACCTTTATGTCAGCAGGCTACTAGCACTCTTTAGTGGAGTCCTACCAACATCCCTTTGACTCTGACACTGGTTTACTACTTTCCTACTTATTGCATTGTGACGGTAGGGAGACACGAAGGAGTATAAAGGATGTGAAAGCAAGCGCGCGCACACCTGCATTCACCATGCGATTATCTAACTGTTACTAATCCAAACGGATAGTCGAGAAAACACTCTACCGTTCACCTGTTGACAGCAACGTTGTGGGGACCAGGGAGATGGCTCCGTGGGTGGTGTGCTTGAGCATGAGCAAGCACAGCTGTGTGTCCCCACACTCACACTGATAGTGGGCAGTGCCTGTAGTCCCCGAACTCAGGAGGTAGAGACGGGATTCCCAGAGCAAGCCAGCTCGCTAGACTAGACAAGTTCGTGGGCTCCAAGTTCAGTGAGAGAGTCTGCCTTAACATATACAGTACAGAATAATCAGGGAAGATGTGCACACATGTTCATGTGCGCCCTAATCTCACGTGAGCATCCACACACGCAAACATGCATTCACACGCATACACACACAAGCAACGTAGTGTGTGAAATACACTTCATAGGGGTTATATGCGCCTGTTATTCCTTCCTTTCGCTGTCCTGTAGGTCTCCTTTGTAAGAACATATGACCTGAGAGTATTTCCAGTAACTTATATTTATATACCACTACTCTAACAATCCATGTGTCTCCTTGTATGTGCGACTGTTATTCTAGGGCAACAATCGGTGAATGTACTACTGTTATTATTATCCTTTAACCTAACCTTCAATTTTATGTATATTATTCCAAATGATTTTTCCAAACACTTCTATACTCCCAACACTCCGCAATTTCCCAGTGTTCTATCTCTAACACTTCATATTGGCAAACTTATTCCTAAAATAATGATTTTGTTTGCTTCTCTTTTGTCTATTCTTAAAGAAAATTTGCACATTCCATTATGCTGTATTTATCTTTTTCTTTTTATTTATTTATTTTTTTATTTTTATTAATTAGTTTATTCACTTTGTATCCCCCCATAAGCCCCTCCCTCCTCCCCTCCCAGCCCCACCCTCCCTCCCCCTTCTTCTCGCTTGCCCCTCCCAAGTCCACTGATAGGGGAGGTCCTCCTTTCCTTCCTTCTGATCTTAGTCTATCAGATCCCATCAGGAATGGCTGCATTGTCATCTTCTGTGGCCTGGTAGGGCTGCTCTCCCCTCAGGGGGAGGTGATCAAAGAGCAGGCCTATCAGATCATGTCAGAGGCAGTCCCTCTTCCCATTACTATGGAGCCCACTTAGATACTACGCTGTCATGGACTACATCTGTGCAGGGGGGATACTCATCAACCTGAGTGTCTCTTTCATATTTGCATAGTCCTAGGCTCCTCATCTTGGAATACAGCCAGTTCATTGGCAGGTTTGACCAAGGCTCAATTCTGACACTGAAACTATGAGCCATAATTTTGTCTGAAATTATGTTGAAAGCCATAACTTTCAACATATCTGAGTCATTTGTATTTTCTGAGGATGGTGGAACCTGGAAAGGCCAGTAGAGGCAAGAGACGCCCTCTCTCAAACAGCAGCATGTAGAAATATAAGTCATTTCTCTGCTGATGATGGGCTCTTTCTACAGCCTCCACACTAAAGAGCCGCAGCAGCTTCTGCTAGTGGTAAAATGACAAAGCAGGAAGTGGGGAGGGGCCAGTTCTACAGCTCAGCTCCAGACTCCCTTGAAGTCCATTAGAATTCAAGATAACTGCACATTTGAGTGCTACACCTTTCCTGAAGGCTCCCCGGAACCATGAAGAATACCTTGTATCCAGGTTATTAAAAGTATTCTATTGCTAAGGGTGGGCTTCTTTGGTTTATTTTAATATGTATTTCTTCTTGTTTTATTGGGTACCCGCACAAGTGCCTGGTGCCCTCAGAGGCCATACAAAGAGGCTGGAGCTCCTGAACAGAGGTGACAGACAGTTGTGAACTGCCAGGTGGGAGCTGGGAACCAAAACTGGGTCATCTGCAAGTAAATGTATTCTTAACTACTGAGCCATCTTCCAGCCCTTCAGGATAGTTTTGAACTGAAACAAAAACAGTGGTTAAAATGATGATGAAGACAATCGTGTTTACTCAAGAACCGAATAATTTTGAAGTCTTACATGAGAACATGCTCCTGTGTGTGTGCGTGCACCTGAACACACATGCATGAAAGTATATACTCAATGTGTATATACATGCCCATGTTGAGTGGGTTTGTACTTTGAATACAGAAATGTGATGTCTCTTCTATAAATTTATTTCACCGTAAAATTCAGGGGAAGGACTTGTCATCCCTCCTGCACTGTACTTTTGGGGAGATGACTTTTGTAACTACAAACTGAAAAAAGAAAAGAGAAATAGTCCCCCTATCTGCGGCCCTGCAGACCAGCAAGGCTCAGGGAGCAGCAGGAGAGAGCCCCTCTGCCCACATCTGCTGGTCTGCCACAGCCTTCCGCAACAGTGGCCAGGTCTGCCCAGGGCCCTCTGTGCTCTGCTTCCCCTGCATGACCCACACCTCAGTTTCCTGGCCTGTGTCATTTCCCAGGACACAACCCCAATCTGAGGCCCCAAGACCAACAAGGATCAGGGTCAGGGAGCAGCAGGAAAACCAGAGGACTGAGGCCATCTGAAACCAGGAGCTCTACCTACAACTCCAGAGACCCATAACCATCAGAGACCACCAGGCTTACTAATAGCAGAGTCAGCCAAATGGCCAGAGGTCAGTGCAAGAGCACTAGCAACAAAATACAGGAACATATGACACCACCAAAACCCAGCTATGCTACCACAACAAGTCCTGAGGCTACTATAACACCAGAAGCACAAGAAAATGACCTTAGGTCTGGGGTTATGAAATTGGTAGAGGCCTAAAAAGAAGAAAAAAAATCCCTCAAAGAACTGCAGGAAAATACAACCAAACAGGTGAAGGAATTAAATAAATCCTTAGAAAGAAATAAAGAAAAATACAACCAAACGGGAGAAAAAAATGAATAAAACTGTCCAGGACCTAAAATTGTAAATAAAAGCAATAAAGAAAAAATAATCTGAGGCAATCCTGGAGATGGAAAAACTAGGGAAGAGAACAGGAACTACAGACACAAGCATCAATAACAGAATACAAGAGATGGAAGAGAGAATCTCGAGCATAGAAGATACAATTGAAGAAATCAAAACTTCAGTTAAAGAACATGTTAAATCCAAAAAGTTCCCAATACAAAACATTCCATTCAGGAAATCTGGGATAATATGAAAAGACCAAACGTAAGAATAACAGAAATAGAAGAAGAGGAAGAAGAAAAAGACAAAGAAGATAAAGAGGACTTCAAACTCCAAGGCCCAGAATACATTTTCAACAAAAGCATAGAAGAAAACTTCCCCAACTTGAAGAAAGAAATGCCTATAAACACACAGGAAGCCTACAGAACGCCAACTAGACCAGACAAGAAAAATAAAATCTTCCTGTCACATAATAATCAAAACTTTAAATGTACGGAACAAAGAAAGAGTAGTAAAAGTTGCACAGGAAACAGGCCAAGTCATATATAAAAGCAAATATATCAGAATTACACCTGACTTCTCAATAGAGACTATGAAAGCCAGAAGGGCCTGGACAGATATCATGCAGAGATGATATGCAGAAAGCACAGATGACAGCCCAGATTACTATATCCAGCAAAACTTTCAATCACCATAGATGGAGAAAAAAAAAAGATATTCTATGACAAAACCAAGTTTAAATAGTATATAGACACAAACTGAGCCCTACAGAAGATACTAGAAGAAAAACGTCAACCATAGTGTGTAGGCTCATTATACCCACGAAAGCACAGGAAACAAATAACCCTACAGCCACAAAACCAAAATAAAGGAAGCATGTGCACACACTCAACCACCACCAACTTAAAAATAACAGGAACAACCACTGGTCATTAATATCTCTCAAAATCAATGACCTCCATTCCCCAATAAAAAGACACAGGCTAACAGAAGGGATGCATAAACAGGTATCATCATTCTGTTACATACAAGAAACACACCTCAGCAATAATGATAGATATTACCTCAGAATAAGGGGCTGGAAAAAGATTTTCAAAGCAAAAAGACACAAGAAGCAAGATGGAGTAGCTATCCTAATATCTAATAAAAAAGACAAAATTAATCAAAAGAGATGGGAAAGGCAACTTCATACTTATCAAAAGAAAATATCAACCAAGATGGTTTCTCAATTCTGAATATATATGCCCCAAATGCAAGGGCACCTGTATTTGTAAAAGAAACATTACTAAAGCTTAAATCACACATAGAACCCAGCATGTTAATAGTAGGAGACTTCAACACAGCTCTCTCACCAATGGACAGATCACTGAGACAGAAACTAAACAGAGAAATAACAAAACCAACTGATGTTATGAATTAATTAGATCTAACAGGTATCTACAGACCATTCCATCCAAATACAGAAGAATATACCTTCTTCTCAGCACTTCATGAAACCTTCTCCAAAACTGATCACATCCTTGAACACAAAGCAACTCTCAACAGATACAAGAAAATTGAAATAATACTTTGTATTCTATCAGACCACCGTGGATTAAAGCTAGACTTCAACAACAACAGAAATAAAAGCATGCCTACAAACTCATGGAAACTGAACAACTCTCTACTTAAAGACCACTGGGTTAGGGAGGAAATAAAGGAAGAAGTCAAAGACATTCTAAAATTCAATGAAAATGAAGGCACAACATACCCAAACTTATGAGACACAATAGAAGCAGTGCTTAGAGAAAAGTTCATAGCACTAAGAGCCTTCACAAAGAAAGTGGAGAGAGCGTATACTAGCAACTTAACAGCTCACCTGAAAGATCTGGGGGAAAAAAGGAGCAAACACATGCAAGAGAAGTCAACATCAGGAAAGAATCAAACCCAGAGCTGAAATCTATAACCTAGAAACAAAGATAACAATACAGAAAATCCACAAAACCAAGAGCTGTTTTGTTTTTGTTTTTGTTTTTGTTTTTTAATCAAAAGGATAGACAAACCCTTAACCAGCCAAACTAACTAAAAGCCAGAGAGGATGTATCCAAGTTAATAAAATCAGAAATGAAAAGGGGGGTATAAAAACAGACACCAAGAAAATCCAAATACTCATTAGATTGTGCTTCAAAAACCAGTATGCTACAAAATTGGAAAATCTAAATGAAATGGATGATTCTCTTGATAGATACCACTTACCAAAGTTAAGTCAGGATCAGGTTAACAAACTAAATAAACCTATAACCCCTAAGGAAATAGAAGCAGTTATCAAAAGCCTCCCAACCAAAAAAGAGCCATGGACCAAAAGGTTTTAGCACAGAATTCTATCAGGCTTTCAAAGAACTAATACCAATACTCCTCAAACTATTCCACAAAATATAAACAGAAGGAACATTGTCAAACCCTTTCTATGAAGCCACAGTCACCCTCTTACCTAAACCTCACAAAGACCCAACCAAAAAAAAAAAAAAAAAAAAAAAGAGAATTTCAGACCAATTTCCCTTACGAACATTGATGCAAAAATACTCAATAAAATACTTGCAAACTAAATCCAGGAATACATCAAAAATATCATTCTGTATGATCAAGTAGGCTTCATACCAGAAACACAGGGATGGTTCAACATACAAAAATCCATTCACATAATCCACTGAAAGAAAGAAAGAAAAAAAAAAAAACCACATGATCATCTCATTAGATACTGAAAAGGGTTTTGACAAAATCCAACACCCCTTCATGTTTAAAGTCTTGGAGAGATAATGGATACAAGGTACATAACTAAATACAATAAAGACAATATACAGCAAATCAATGGACAACATCAAGTTAATGGAGAGAAACTTAAAACATCCCCTCTAAAATCAGGGACAAGACAAGGCTGTCCACTCCACCATATCTCTTTAATATAGTTTCGACAAAGAAGCCAAAACCATACAATTGAAAAAAGAAAGTGTCTTCAAAAAATGGTGCTGGTCTAAGCGATGTCTGCATGTAGAAAAGTGCAAGTAGACCAGAATTTATCACCCTGCACAAAACTCTAGACTCTAAATCTATTAGAAGACTCTAAATCGATTAGAAGACAAAGTAGGACAACTTGAAGTCTGGGACTCATTAGCAGAGGAGACAACTTCCTGAACAGAACACCAACAGCTCAGGCTCTGAGATCAACAATTAATAAATGGGACCTCATGAAACTGAGAAGCTTCTGTAAGTCAAAGAATACTGTCAACAGAACAAAACAGCAGCCTATAGATTAGGAAAAGATCTCACCAAACCTACACAGACAAAGGGCTAATATTCCAAATATACAAAGAACTTAAGAAATTACACATCAACAAATCAAATAATCCAATAAAAAATGGGATACAGAGCTAAACTGAAAATTCACAACAGAAGACTCTCGAATGGCTGAGAATCACTTAAAGAAATGTTCAGTATCCTTAGACACTGCCATCAGAGAAATGCAAATCAAAAACACTCTAAGATTCCATCTTACTCCAGTCAGAATGGCTAGGATAAAAAAAAGAAAACTCAAGTGGCAACACATGCTGGAGAGGATGTGGAGAAATGGAACACTCCTCCATTGCTGGTGGAAGTGCAAACTTGGACAACCCTTTTGGGAATCAATCTGGCGCTTTCTCAGAAAATTTGTAATAGTTCTACCTCAAGATTCAGCTATATCATTCCTAGGCATATACCCAAAATATTTTCCATGATATAACAAGGACATTTGCTCAACTATGTTCATAGTGGCTTTATTAATAGCCAGAAACTGAAAACAACCTAGATGTCCCTCAGTTGAAGATACAGAAATTGTGGTACATTTACACAATGGAATTCTACTCAGTTATTAAAAACAAGGAAATCATGAAATTTGCAGGCGAATGAATGGAACTAGAACAGATCATCCTGAGTGAAGTAACCCAGAAAGACACACATGGAATATACTCAGTTATAAGTGGATATTAGACCTATAGTACAGGATAACCATACTACGATCCACAGAGCCAAAGAAGCTAAGTAACAAGGAGGCCCCAAGGGAGGATGCTTGAATGTCACTCAGAAGGGGAAATAGAATAGACAGCAGAACTGGATGAAGAGAGGAAACTGGCAGGAGATGGAATGGGGAGGGAAACAGGATGAAAATCAGACATGGGTAGACAAGGGTGGGAGATGAGAGGCTACGGACAAGAAGGGAAACTGGCGGGGGCATCTCTTTGTCAAGTTGGAAGCCTGCAACAGAGTAGGCTCCTGGGAGGATATGACTCTAACAGGGATAGACATGAAGACTGAAGTGACCATCTCTTAGCCAGGCGGAGGGAGAGGAACTACCCACCCACAAAACCTTTCATCTAAAAATTACTCTGCCTACAAGAAGTGCAGGGATAAAGAGGGAACAGAGATTGAGGGAATGACCAACAAATGATTGGCCCAACGTGAGACCCACCCCACCTTAGAGAGCCAGCCCCTGACACTATGAACGAGGCTCTGCTATGCTTGCAGACAGGAGCCTAACTTGGCTGTCCTCTGGGACGTTCCAGCCAGCAGAAGATCATGGAGACAGATGCTGGGACTTGCAGCCCAGCATGGTGTGGAATTCCGGGGCTCCTGTGGAAGCATTGGTGGAAAGACGAAAGGGCCTGGAGGGGACAGGAACCTCACAAGAAGACCAACAGAGACAACTAACCCAGTCCCATAAGGGCTTACAGAGACTGAGACATCAACTAAGGAACAAGCATGGTCGGGACCCAGGCCCCCTGCATTACTTGGTGGGCAGGCAGCTTGGTCTTCATGTGGGGCACCTGGCGAGTGGAGGGTAGGGGTAGGGCTGTTTCTAACGTGGACTCTGTTGCCTGCTTTTACATCACTTCCCCCAGGCAGGGCTGCCTCGCCTGGCCTCAGGGGATGAGGATGTGACTTGATGTGCTGGGAAGGGTGAACACAGGAGAAGGGAAGCTTCCCTTTTCTGGGGAGAAAGGCAGAAGGGAAGGGAAGGAGACTTGCTTGAAGTGAGGGGCTGGGAGGAGAGGAGGGAGGGGTACTCTTGGGATGTCAAGTAAATAAATGGAAAATTTAAAAATTAAAATTAATAAAAAGAAAAAATAGCCACACTAACAGACAGCCCCAAGGCAATCCTGGAGCACAGTTGCTGGACATATAGCTCATCAAATCTTGCTTACAGCTTTCTGTCCTTCTGAAACTCTATCTCCTACAGTTAGAAGTTATGCCATCTAAAGATTAGGAAAAAGAAAACCAGATTTTAAAAGAATATTAAATGCCAGTGATGTCAATAACTACAGCGTGATTCCCAAATAGCAACAAACGAAAACCAAAGAATGTCAATTAGACCCCCAACTCCTAGAGGTCGCCAAGCCTAGCTTCGTCCTCGTTCACCCAAGATGCAAATGCAGAACAAGCAGTCGGTAAATACTGAAAATGGATGCAGGATGCTTACTGGGCCTGTTGCTCTCTGCAGGCCTGGCATGGGTCTGAAACCCTGTCTCTCCCCAACTCATGCAGGGCTTTGTGCTATAAATGAGTGGCCTCTCCCTGCTTGCTGTGTGCCAGGTTTTTGCCCATCTGCTGCCATTATTTCCCTCACATTTCACAGCTCTGTTGTATTGCATGCGGTTATTCTTCAGTGGGTCATTATGGCATCTGGCTGCCCACCTTGTGTGTGCCCTGTTTCAGTCCACCAGGCAGCAGCTGCCTGCACGCCCTGCCCCCTCCATCAGCTGCACAGGTCCAACCCAGTCAAGCTTGGTTGCAGAAATCATCATTCCATTGCTTGAGGGCTGGCTGGGCTCCAGAGCTTGGTTACAGGGGTCCTTGTTCACTGTTTACTGTTCCTATAGATAAGTTTCACAAAAACCAGATGTGCTGGCCACAAGGAATTTCAGTTTCAAGGTTGTAAACACAGATGCATGCAACCAGATCTCTATCAGCTGTCATTTTTTTAAGTAGTAAAAGAAGTCACATTAATAATAATAGAGAGATGTCCTCATTATGTATGAAGACGGGACTTTCAGAAAGCCCAACTCATCCAGAATTGATTTTAAAAGAGGAACGATGCCACTGTGGTAAAAATCCATACACTCTCTTCTGCTCCCTTAAGTGGATGATGTTGAATGATTTGTAGCTATTAGCACAAGTCTCAGAGACATGCTCTATACCATCTGTAGCCCTGAGCAGTAAATGGACTGTCTAAGACTCGGGCTTCCTGTTTTCAGGCTGGAACCATCATAATATATGGGGCTGTGAGACTCTACCTATACCCCTGCCTATACACTGTGTCAAAATCTTGGACTTTTCAACTCTTAACTATGAAATAAACTTCATGGCCTTTGTCGCAGCCATCTTAACTTTTTTTTTTTTTTTTTGCTTACTTTTATATAAACCATATGGTTTTTACATGTGTGTTTAACATAAAATATGCCCGAACAATTAGCGTTACAGAGGTAGGATCAAGAGGAAAAGCATTGTTAATGATTCTACAACCAAGTCTAAGTTCAGCACCCCCTTAATCTACCAGGATACACGACAGGACCCCTAGTAACTAAATTCACGTAGATATAGTTTTTTTCCCTATAAGTACATACCAATGATGGACTCTAACTTATAAACTAGGCACAGCAAGAGACTAACAGCACTGATTAAGAACAAAACAAAATCATTTCAATATCTGCCATGACCAAAGTTATTTAAACTTATATATTATTTATAAATGTCTGTAATTTTTTTTAACTTTTTATTCAATGCCTTTAAAACATAGTTGACTGTGAATTATTGAAGCTTCTGGAAGTGAAACCTCAGATAATGGAGGACACAGTGACATTTAAGGGAGACAGACATTGCTTCTTCTACCACCTTTTACACACCACATCTCAGCCTAGGTCATTGCAAAAGGGCCTGTAGGAGGGAAAGGAAGAGGAAAGTCAATCAACCCAGAGATGAAGAGAAGGAAAAGGGGACCCTGAAAGAGGGATAGGACCATTTTCTCAGAGACAGTTCAGAATCCAGACCTGGTCAAGCTATTTTGTTCCTAGTGTTAGTGAATACCACTAACCCCATGTGGTTACTGTTGTTTCCATTATTCAGGTGTTGAACCCCAGACTCAGAGACTAACACATGCCCATGATCAAGCCCACCAAACTGGAAGAGCTGAGTCAGAAGAGTTGAGCTGTTCAGCCCCTTCTTAGCCACTCCCCCCAGCATCAGCTTGCAAAGGCAGCAGCTTACCTACACCAGAATTAAGCCCATGGAAATGACCCTGAGGCATTATTCACGGCAAAGTGGGCAGCACAGAGCCACAGCTCCTCTTCTCGTGGGTTCTAATGAAGCCGGGAATGGTCAGACACAGCGCTGTATGCCTTCTTCATACTGTTTAAATAGGGCAGGAGGGTAAACTAGCTTCCAAGGTCAGCAGCAAGGCTACAGCATGTTTTCACTCCATTTTCAACCAGGCTCAAGGAATAACTTAAAATTCTATATTTAGTTTAAACCGTATTGCAACTGGACTAGTAAGGGTGGTGAGAAGTTCGGAAGGGAGTACAAGATATGAGCAAGGTGCCATCAAACATATGTGTGTAACACGTCCAAACGAAGCCCATCCTTTCACATTGTAACAAAACGTGAATTCAATCTATGAAAAACCCTACGACAACTGGCATCCCTAGTTGGAACTCAGACACCTTCTTTTCCTCTTTTTTTTTCAGAACCTCCTAGAACATTCCCTTATTTTTCAACACCTGCACCATCATTCTGGAGAAACATTTTTACCAACCTCTAACTTCTTCATTCCCACGCACACTGAATGCGGTTACTTGAGCACAACAGGAAAAAAAAAAAAAAACAATACTATATAAATAAATCTTTATTACTGTCAGCATTGTTAAAGGATTGCCCAGACTGAACTGTTCTTCCTTTGAAATCGCCGCCTTACTGGGGCAGAGAGGCTCCTGCTAGGCATTTTAAATTAGGGAAGACAGTTTTACTGTCAAGGCAGGTCAATCAAATTATAATTGGCTCTAATTTACACTCCCACCAGCTGTTAAATTCTTTACCCGAAGCACTCAGAATGGTGTGAAATTCTTGCTGGCTTTGTGAAAGTTTCAAACCAGATCCTTAAACCAAAGACCCTGTTAGTTTTCACCTGCAGTGAAGAAAAGCCCCATTTGATTCTCCCTGGAGAGCGTGGCTTGGACTGGGGCAAGCTGAACAGAACAAGATGGTCAAGTACTTCCTCCATAAACAGCCAGCAGTCTTGAGCAGTCCACACTGCTGCCACAGAGCAGCAAAGGGAGACTTCTTCAGGCCACTGAGATGTATTTTCTGTGCTCTTGGTAATGGAATTTGTACTGCTGGGAAAACATAAATTGAGTGCATAGGACAAGAAGGAACTCAGGGATAGCATTTGGGGCAGGGGTGTATATGCTGGTGTGTGGGGGGGACTCCTGCTTCTTTAGATGTTTGAGAGTTCTGAATAACTAAACCTAAAGAAGACCTTTTCTGGGCAGACACACACACTTCAGAGAAGTGAGAAGCCTCAAGCCAGTAAACTCATTACAGATTCCCATTCACTGCCTTCCCAGGGCCCTAGGACTTGACCCCATACAATTATGCTAAGGGCAGTTTTGAGACTTTGTGATAGTAAGAAGAGAAAGGTATGTAGTCAAAACCAAAAAGCCAACAGACCCCTCATTTGGGGTGAATTTGGGGGGAATCTGTTTGGCCGTTTCTAAGGAAACTGATTTAAATAACTGAGCAGGAGTTTTTCTATTCTTGTTAACTAGTTACAGGGACAGTTCTCAATGGTCTCCAAATGAAGACCCTAGGGGATAATTGGCAGGTAAAAAACGTAGTGGAGAACAAAAGGCTCTTGTATTTTTGGATTTGGAGAGGGCTTCAGAAAACATGACTTCATGAAGACGAAATGAAATACTGGCCTAGAAATAAGAGCTAGGACAGCTCCCAAACAAACTTTCCAAGGAAGCAAGGTGGGAACACGACTTTATGTTAGGATAATCATGACACTACTTAACAGAGAAAAATACTGGAAGCAATCTGGCTGCCCTAGACAAAGGACACCGTGTAAAGGGTTTTCATCAAAGTACATGGACATTTCAAATGATTTTTATGAAAAGATACATTGCAGTACACAGTAAAATATTAAAACAGTGAAAATACTAAAAACAGGAAAATGGTGACAGCTTAGACTACATAGTACCATGCATATGAAAACATATTTGTTATATATTCATTATATATAAACATATAGAAAATGCTAAACAAGAAGGGTTCTTTCCAAATGAGATAAGTTTACAGACATGTTTGAAATGTTTTTCCCCATTTTCTGTTCTTTTAACTTTATGAATGACTGATGCATAGTAATTGTACCAATAAGTAGAATTTGCTGTGATATTTCCATAATTACACAAATCATACAGTAATTTCACTCATTTGCCTTCATTCACTCACTGTCCCCTCCTGCTTTGGATTATGCCTATTTCACTTTTTACCGGAGGACAGATGTTGAGACAGTTTCACTGGCCACGTGTGCTGACCTTAAACTCACAACCCTCCTCTAATTCTCAGTCACTGGTGGCATGGGGGTGACCCCTTTCTGACCACACCAGCAAAACTTTAAGACGAGAATATGTCAGTAAAACTCTGGTGTGTCTTCCATAGCCTCTGAGAATGGAGAGAAAGAAAGCAGAGAAAATGGGACACTCTCTGTGCAAAATCCTTTCACATCCCACCCCTTAAATCTTAGTGAATTATCTCAGTTCTCTCATGATTAGAACTGTAAGAGGAAACATTGTGAAACCGAAGTGTGCACGAGAGCGTCTAGGAGTGAACATTTTCAAGCTGGGCCCGGACATCCTATAAGCTGTGTGACAAGCTTTGTAGCCCCCGAGTGCTGTCTTTTTAAACTTCTGTTACTATTGTCTTTGTCATTTGCCTTTCTTTTCTTTTTTAATTACCTGTGGGGGTGACGGGAGGTGAGTATGTGTGCATTAGTGAAAGTGCCTGAGGAGACTAGAAGAGGGAGTTAGGTGCCTGTACCTGTAATTATGGGTGTCTATGAGCTTTTTCAATACCAACACTTTGTGTAAAATTTAGCACATTTGAACTTATATTCTAGTACAATTGTGAGATTTCAGAATCTCACTGGCATTGATACTTATTAAAAGACATTTTGCTTTTAATTATATGTGCTTCTCTGTGTGAAGCTATGCGTGCATGAGTGCAGGGGCCTGCGGAGACCAGAGGAGGGCTTTAGATATCTCTGAGCTTGAGTGACAGGTGAACTACCTGACACAGATGCTGGGAATCAAACTGGGGTCCCCACAAGGGTAGTGTGTGTCCACGAGTGTCTCTGAGAGCCTAGCATTGATATGCTCGAGAAGCTAATTCTTACTGAGCTAGCGGAGAAGGTACTGAGATGGATGTATTCATACCGTGTGAACATCCACAGACATGCAAATGCAGTCTAAGCAGCAACGCCGTCAGCTAATATGGTGAGAGATGTGCTATCACAAGCCCTTCTGCAGTACATGCTTGCCTGAGACAAACCTCGGGCCATAATACTTGCGCCATGACTATTTTACCAAAAGAACTTCCAAGGAAACCCATCAGACATAAAAAGGGGGGACAGACAAAAGTTCAGGGCAACAAGGTTTTTGGTTTGCTTTTGCTTGTTTATTTTTAAGACAGGATCTCTCTACATAGCCTTGGCTGTTCTGGAACTTACCATGTAGCTGGTAAGCTCAGGCTGGCCTGGAACTCACAAAGATCCACCTGCCTCTGCTTCCCAAGTGCTGGGATCAAAGGGGTGCACCACCACAGCCAGCTGGGGAGAGTTTTGAACAAATGGATAGAAAATGTTACGTGTTCTGTGATCAGAGGCATCAAACTCTATCCTATTGTTTTACATTTTGGATATGTTTTATCATGTAATTCATCTTCAAATTTTTTTATATAATCAGTCATAAAAATTGAATTAAAATAGGGATTGCTGTTTGCAAATATCGCCTTTTGAATGTATTTCAAGTCTGTCTGACAAACATCATGCACCCCAATCCCACTCATCTCCTCGTCTCTTCGTGTCTGTCTTCTGCCCTTGCAACCCCCCCACCAAAGAGAATAAAATAAGATAGAAATAAAAATAAAAGATCTTGTCCTGGAAGCTGTAGTGTGTCACAGTGGGCCACACAGTATACTGGGTGAGTTTCATAATCTGAAAACCTTAAGAGATTTTCTTAGAGTTTAATAAAAACTGTGCATGTCTCTGTGGAACAGATCTTCTTTGCTTTTTGTTTAGAAACAAATAAAAATAGCTGAATTATTAATGTAAAGCAAATTGGTTATTGTACATTTAAAGTCACTTTATTTCCCGCATACATATGTATTAAGATCTTAAGGGTGTTTTACTGTGGATTATGCTACAGTTGAAATGCCATCTAAGGAACCATCAAAAGGATGTTTAGTGTGGTTTGGGGAAAGGAAAGAGTGGCTCAAATGCAACCACAAAGTGAACCTGTGGCGTCAGGACCACCAGATGGCTCTCGCTTCTGATACCAGTATTCGTTTCCCAAGGTCGCTTTCAGTTCTAATTGACTAGAACTCCTGAACACTGTTACAGTCACGACCGTGCTTTGTTACAGTGGAGAGTCCTCAAGGTTTTCAGAAATGGGGCTTCCAAGTCTTCTCCTTATAGCCTTGTAAACAGCGTTCATGTTCTTGACAATGACATCAGACAGTAAGTAGCCTGCGTACTGCCAGTCTGAATGTTCCTTTGAGTTCTGGTACCTTGAGGTTTTATCTTTTGCTCTCCTGTCCTTACAGTGGGAAAGCTCATTCCATGTGGCTCAAAGCCTCTATCATGTGGTCCGGCAATCCACATTTTCTATTTTAAGGAGGCTTCAATACCATTTCTCATATATTTGATTATCGCTACAATGCTATCATCATAAGACCTAACCCATACTGGAATGGGATTGACATGTTATTCCATATTTTGGCCATGGTATAATTCCATTCCATTACAAAACAAACCTGTAAAACTACAGAAGTATGTGCTGTCCTTTGGAACACAATTGACCCTTGCCCATATAGTAGGCTTTATGGACAGCTGCCACCGCAGTTGACAATAATGTCATTGATTCCAGAAGCCAAGTCAGCAGTACAGTGAGACAAAGCCACTCTCTCCACCTCATTTCATAAGCTTTTACCAAGACCATGACCTATGCTGTGCTATCAAATAACTGGACCTCCCTCCAGCCTACATGGAGGACATGGGTATGGTTCAGAATGTTTCCTGTGCCTGATACTTGCACTGCAGACTGTCTTATCTTGAGCTCTTCTTGAAGCAAGAGTACATGGACATAAATTGCAAGTTTCCCTAAAGGCTCTTCATAGACAGGAGAGCCTTAAGAAAGGGGAATAGATGCACACCTTGGGCACCAACAGCTAGAATGAAGAACCACTCTTTCATGGTAACAAAATTTCATCTATCGAAATGTCCAAGAGGACATGTTGGGTTAGGAAGCAACCTTTTCTCAATACTAGATCATAATACGCATTATATTCATGATTGTCATTGGGCCATTTCTGTCCCTCCCCAGGGCCCACTTCAGATCCAAGTATGTTTTTTCTCAAGGTGTCTGCCAAGGCCCCTTTTCTGGAAATGAGCTGCCCCCCTGAACTCTGTGACACAGAGAGGAGTGAACAATGAAACAGCCCCAGGGGAAAACTATTGTTCCCGTGAGAACAGCCAGAAGATAATCATTCCCATTTCCATTGTCCATCCCATGATATAAACGTGCCTGCCGTGGAGAGCAAAGCTAAAAGTCTGGCCGTGGGAAGCTCAGTGATGGAGAACAGGCTGAATAGGGACCGCTAGCTGACTGCCTCAACTTCCCCAGCTGCCTTGTGCTAGGTGTGGTGAGAATCCGTTGTGGTTCACTGACAAGCCTCCCCAGAGGGAATTCTGCCAAGTGTGAAAGCTCCAGCTGGCTGTCTCAAAAGGGCTTGCCCAGTCCACCTCTTCGGGGTATTGTGTGTGTCTGGTTTGCTATCTTTTTGATACTTTCTCATTCCTTCACTTTGGCTTGCTGTACCCTTAATAAACACACTACCTCAAAACCAAAACCTTGGCTCCAGCGATTATTCTCAAGACCATACATTATGGCCCAGCAGTGTTTGCTGAGTGAGTCTGCCTGACCCATTTATTAAAACACTCCTCACCTCTCTCCCATCTTTTGCCTTTCAATACAAGGAAAATCCCTCCAGTCTTCTCATTCTAAAGCGGTGTTCCTCCAAATGCCACTGCTTGTGGAAATAAATTTAGCTTGTCTCGTGAAACAGAGTAGAAACTCTCTCTGCTAAGCCCCTTTTCTGTCTTGTAGGTCAATGGTATTTTCCCCTCTGAATACACTGTCATTGTATAATAACAGCATAAATACATGGAGGATACATTTATCATATTAAAATTGCTGCACCTACCACACTCAAGTGGAAGCGGTGGTTACAGTTAAGTAAAAAGAAGTGCCTTCTTCATTGAAGTAAAGGGCTGCCCCCAGTGGAATGCCTTCTGCTACCCATGGCCCTGAGGACATCAAGAATCCATTGTCTTTTCCTATTCTATTTGATGGACCTTATATTCACAAAACAGGAGTGGTATGTGTTTGTGTATGATGAGCTGTGGTACACCAGGAACACCGCTGCTGTATTTTATCCATTATGGCTGGGAATCATCTTAAACATCTGATCATCCAAATATCTATGTATACTATCAGCTAGGACTTGTATACCATAGAGTCCATAGGAAAGTTGGGAACAGTTTCCAGAAACTCCTTTCCAAATGATAACCTGTGTTGTGCAAGCAATCTGAAAAACAAGAGTCAGAAGATAATTGCAAATTAGAGTTCTACCCACTCGTTTATTGTGTGACCAGCATCTTCCAAAGCAGAAATACTCAAGTCAGCAGCTTATATTCAACTTTGTTGAGTTGTTAAATGAGGTAGGGACAAACAAGCAAGCACTTTCTGGCTATGCATATAGTTCTAACAGTATATATAGAATTTTAATGTATGTATGGTATGCCATACTACATTGCATAAGTATATGCATGCATGTATAAGATAATATAACATGAGATTTAATTAAATATAAGAGAAACTGGTGAAAGACATGATAAGGATACGTGTGAGGCTGTCAGTAGCACAACACAGAATACTGTTTGGCGGTAAACTTTTTAACATGTATTTAAAGAAAAGTATACTTTAAAATAACCGTACAAGCACAGGGGAAGAAGATGTGCTCAGTCCCGATGGTACTTGACATGCTGCTGTGGGTTGGTGGGGGAGGGGCTGTCTTTATCTGAGGAGGAAGGGAGGAAAGGTGGGACCAGGAGTAGAGGAGGGAGGGCCTATGATCAGGATGTAAAAGGAATAAATAAAGTAAAATTAAGTGAATAAATAAATAAATAAACACCAAGGAAAGTATTCAAAAAATTTTGAGTTTATTCACAATAAGCCCAA
This sequence comes from Psammomys obesus, assembly GCF_907164565.1. NCBI lineage: Eukaryota > Metazoa > Chordata > Mammalia > Rodentia > Muridae > Psammomys > Psammomys obesus. The sequence continues at coordinate 22,050,620 of NW_026596069.1, forward strand.
AGAGAAATGCAAAGGAAAGAAATAACCATATAAAGTGCAGTACTATAAACACCCAGAGTAGTTGTTTATTACCATCACAAATATTATGTATATACCTAATTGTACATCCTTTCCTTTTATTTGAGTGGAAAAGCTGGAATTTCACTTCCATCAGCTTCATCCCATACAGATAAGTACTGTTCTTGCTCTGTGAACTCATAATGGTTATACTATTATTTAGGAGGTAGAAATATTTTAAATCTGATATAATCATATGGATGACCATGTGTGTAGGCACTCCATCCTTGGCCAACATGCTCTTGTATGGTACGTAACAATATTGGATTCCCCTCATTCCAAAAACTCATGTATCATTTATAACCACACTGCTATTCCACCTTCTCTCCATTTGTCATTTGTTTTTACACGAGCTTTCTACTTCTTCAAGGAGTGTTTGGGAAAATCATGGAATTACTTCCTACAAAGTCTATTCAAACAGTCCAACTTAGTCTAGATTTTCTCATTCATCCATCAGCACTGCATGTCTCTATCTTCCCAGTCTAACTGACAACCCTGTTAGGACTTCATCAACAGATCTGGAAGGATGATTCACATATTAATAATTCACAAAATTCTTTTCCCTCAACCCCATTGGTCATTTTACAAATTTGTATGAATATGACCTTGGATCCTCAGCTTAGGGATTCAGCAAGAAGATCTTCCATAAATGTTCATCTTGATTCTTGTGATGGCCACCACTCAGTTAATTCTAATTGTTATGTTTGCCTCCCAGCTTTTCTAATCCTTTAAAAGTAGGGTGTATCCGTTGCTCTTCTGTGATTGTGCAAAAACTCTGATAAACAAAGTAACTTGTGCAAAAATGGTTTCTTTGGTTTATATTTTCAGGTCATAATTCATCAATGATAGAAGTCAGGGCAGGAACCTGAGACAGAAACCACAGAGGAACATTATGTGCTGACTTGCTGTATGAGTCATGGTTAGGTAGCTTTGTTTGCAGCCTGGGACTAACTACCCCCCCAAAAAAAATTGGTGTGGCTCAAAGTAGGTTGGGTCCCCCTGCTTTACAATCAAGACAATCCCTCACAGACATATCTGCAGACCAACCTGATCTAGGCAGTTCAAATGAAGGCTACTATAAGATGACACTAGCCTGCATTTAGTTGACAGTTAAGGCTAACCAGGATATGGGGTAGAAAGAACAGATATGTTTGAGGCCTTTTAATATTGGAGAAGCAAGAAGAACTCCCATGGAGCCCTCTAACCTTCATCTGTGCTGCTTAAAGACCATTGCTTCAGTTACTATCAGATCCATTCATTCTGCTTCCTTTTTTTCTATTTTTTGAAGTTTATTTCTAAGATTGTAATTTGATTACATTTCTTCTTCCCCTTTTTCTCTCTCCAAACCCCCCACTCTTCTTCAAATTCGTGTCTTCTATTTTTTTTACTGTTTTTGCATGCATATAAACGTATATGTACATACATATATATTCCGAAATATAATCTGTTCAGTCCATATAGTGCTATTTCTATGTAGCTTTGCAGAGCTGACCATTTGGCCCTGGGCAATCAGTTGGTGTGCTCTTCCTTGAGGAAGCCACTTCTCCTACTACAGCTTTCCTCCATTGCCTGTAGCTCTTTATTTAGGGTTTTTGTCCATACAGTTTGATGTATTCATTGGTGTTGTCCTTGTTCAGCTCACATTTGGCAGTCATGTTGGTGTAGCTTCTGATATTACTAGGACACAACTCACAGTAAACTCACAGCAAACTCCTCAATCCTGTCACAATCTTTCCACCCCTTCCACAAGGCTCCCTGCACCTTAGGCTCTTTAAAGCTGGGGAGATTTTCATGTGGATAGTCAGTTTACTTTGCCCTTTCCCATTTTCTTATGACTCATTCTGACTTTTCAGTACTATCGGATAAGATGAGACACAAATTTGATCAATAGTCTCAGACTGGTGCTTGATACCGGGCTTGTAATGTTACACAGAACACCAATGCAAAGGAGCCCTTGAGCCACAGTATTCACCATAGTTTGAAAAGCAGTCAATGAGTGAACATTGTAGCCATGCTAAAAGCAATTCAACAGGGTTTGCACATACAGCACAAGAGACTGCCTACCTAAAGTGTTCTATTTGACATATAAAGGGGACAGTCCTCCTCTGGGAAAACTAACATTTTGGTGGCTTTTATTCAGTCTGTAGGTCTTTACTATGTGTCTAGCTCACACGTACTTGCATCTGATTGTTCAGTAGTCATCTGAGTGTTAGATAAACCCACACAAGCTCTTTCATTCTGCAATATTCAAAACCAAACCTTCATCTCTCCAACTGGTCACTCACAAGCCATTTTAGTAAAGTTTCTTCGAGAGGCTGGTAATACCAATGAAGGAAATGAATGACTCCTTCTTGGCACACCACTGGTTCTTTCTGTTCTTTGATTTGACCTTCTCAATATGGGACCTTCTCACTGACCAGTGATCCTAGAGATGTGAAGTCAAGTGAAGCATGAAGAACAGCGCAGCGATGTCAATCCCGAATGTGATGTCTCACTGTGCATGGGCCTCTATATATCTTCTCTCCTCAGAGTCCACCCATGGATGTCCTCAGCTGGCCAAAGTCACACCCCTCCAATGAGAGAGGTCACAGCAAAATATCACATGGCCTCTCACAAGTCAACCTCCAGCAAAACACCATGTGCCCAGCTTGCAGCAAAACATCACGTGACAAAGCTGCGTCTTCAAGGAAACCAGAAACTTCCACTTCACCTACCCCTTTCATTTTAGCTACTTAAGAGAACAATAGCCAAGAGATTTTATACTTAGCTTATAGCTTATTATTTTACCATTTCTATTTGTCTAAACATTTAACTCCTTGAGAAACGGACCTATCTTCACATTCCGTTGATGAATACCAATATTGTTCCATCTCCGCATTGCTGACAATGCCCTAAGAGAAGTGATGCCTCCATCTGCATATTAATTTTACTTTGAGTAGTAAGGGTTTTAAACACTCAACTTATCATTTAAGAGTCTGTGGTTCAGTAACTGCACCCTTCCTTCCTTTCTCTAGAAACCATATAGCAGTGAGCCAAGGTCATGCTGCAGAATTATAATTTTAGCACAAACTGTGAAATTACAGGTCAATTCTAGAAGACTACCCTTATTAGTGACATAAAATACAAGTTCAGATGTTCTCCAGCTCACACTCAATTTCAACAGAAAGGGTTTTATTTGATGAGTAATTTAGAACCGTTGACAACCTGTCAGCTAAAATGTCTGTTTAGAGTCTATCACCCACATTCATAACACTCTGCCTCCTACACCCGAGACCCACCTGCACCCAGATATGACCATTCTTTCCATAAACATTTACATTACCTTGCTCTATTGTCAAGGACAATATATACATATCACAACAGACAAGATATACATATCACATTTCTGAAAGTTGATTTGGTTGCTATCTTCCTGATTGAGCATTCACGGTTCATTTTTCCAGCATCCATTGTCCCGATGGCTGTGAGAATTTTACCTACTTTTAGGTTCCTTTGTTGCTAAGCCGGTCATTTCTTTCCATCCACATAATTAGAAAAAAAAAAAATCCTAAGAATTTTCCATGTTATACTGGGAGATAACTTCCTGTTTGAAGCAGAAAGGGTAAAGAACTAAGACACAGAGATTGCAAGCGGCCATCTTCCCACCAAACACAACCAGCCTCAAGGTGACATAAACTTAGAGAACTTGAGAAAATACCCTAAGAAAGCAACGTAGTCTTGACTCCTGAGAAACGCTCTCGTAGCCCTTCTGTTGCTGTGATTAACCGGTCTGAACAAAAACAACTTAGGGGAGAAAAGGGTGTATCTGGCGTGAGAGGTCCCAGTCCATCACCGGGTTAGTTCAGGGCAGGGACTCAAGCAGGAAGTTGAAGCAGAACCCACCGCTGCTTGCTATTCAGCTTGCTGGCTTCCTCACATGGCCTAGGAGTGGCACCACTTGCCTATGGGATGGTAAGGCTCACAATGGGCTGGGCGCTTCTACATCAGTCAGCAATCAAGGCAGTCCTTCACAGACAAAGCAGGTAAAGGCGATCATTTGACTCTTTCCTCCCCCTCACCCCCCAGGTGATTCTAGGCTGTGTCAATTTGACAAGAACAAACACTGGAGATCAGTACTTGTCCGTTTTTGTTTGTTTGTTTTTTAATTGAATAGGCTGGCATTTCCTGTACTGTGGAAGCCCTCACCACGCAATGTGATAGAAGGCTAGCATCACTGATGTCGAATTGGAGACCACATTGTAGTTCTTCCTGAACCAGAACGTATATTTGAACGAAGTCCCCAGACAATGTTTAGTAGTTTGAGGACCGACAAAGCTTCTCTGAGTCAGCTTTGCTCATCATCTCTAACCTGAATCTGGCCTCACAGCATCCTTGCCCAGTTCAGACTCTCCAGACGTGAAGAAACTGACAATCAAGGACTCTTAATGTTATCTAATAGTCAGCCTTTCAGAGGAGACACAAGCAATGGCAGCAGCAAACGGACTGATATTCTGGCAGTTGTTCCTCCCAGAATGACAGGGGCTTGGGCAGCACCTCCCATGAGCCTGGCCAAGTCTAGGACGACCTGTTTATCAACTTGTATTAGCCTGTATCTTAGAAGACCAAAGGTTTCACAGACATCTTTCTCTCCTTGTGTTTACAGTCATGGAAAAAATCCTTGATCTAGGCCATTTACTTAATGAGTAGCTCCAAATACTTGGTTTCCAACTACCAGCAGTCTAATACAAAAATTACAGGCTACCTTAATTGCACTTAACCAAGTAGGCCTTGCGAACGATTTTCTCTCATTATTTCTAACTGAACCGTGCACCTTTGGCACAGTTCTCTCTTTATTAATAAACTTGAGGAGCAAGTATTGAGAGATTTCCATGCTCCTTGATTTTTTTTTTTGAAACCCTGGCTTATGTGGATTGAGAGATGGATTAGCGGTTAAGGGCGTGCCCTGCTCTGGCTGAAAACCTGGGTTCGGATCTCAGGTTAGACAGCTCAGTCACCAGCCCCTGGCAGGCCAGATACATTCTTCTGGCTTCTGCACACTCTGCTGGCACATACTGCCCTCATATCCCTCAACATAGACACACAATTAAAAATAAAACACATTTTTTAAATATGCATTTAAAAACCCTACCTTATTTTTGAAATCCTACCAATGAGACAAAAATAGTATTATTACACATAATAGAATTTTTTAGAGCTTTCTCTTTAAAGCTTCACAGCCAGTAGATTAAAAAGGTATGTAACATCAAACGGTATGTCTGGCAAATGACTGTAAGCCTTAATATATTTGATGTGCCTTTCAACAAATGCTTATCACATGAGCAATGTCGATTGTCAAGTCACTTCACAGTTTGCAGACCAGTTTATCTACTTTTTTTTTTCATCCAGTCTCGCATAATCACTACCTTACCTTTGTAGTGATTCTGGTGTTGCAATCTTTGATTTATTTAGAGATATTGTCTCTGTGGCTCAAAACAAAATGAAGAAGAAGAAAAGGCAAAGCCTGTCACCTAGTCACAGGGCTTAGCTACAGCTGAGGATATAGGCCCTACAAGATAGTGCACACAAATGCTATCAGATCTCACACAATGATACCTAAAGATGGTTCTTGGAGGGGTTACTAAAACAGTTTAGCTTGCACACCCTCTTTCAAGAACAGGAGGATAAAATGCAAGCTGCTGGAAATGCCCAAGTCACCCTTCCTGGCTCTTTCTCATCTGGAGCCTCTCTAGGGAGGCTTCAGGGGTGGTAATCTCTGCGCTCATCGCCAAGCTCTGGTTTCACAATTTAGATTTGTGGGAGACCACTGTGAACAAGTCTCTGACTGCAAAAGTTTGCTTGCTTAAAGTGTAAGTTTGAAATGTAACCATTCTCTTACTATTTAGCCTCGATACAATAGCCTTTCTTAAAGCCTTGTTTTTCCATAGCCCCAATTTTTGCTCAGACTGATGGTTGACAAGCTATTCTCTGAGCAGAGGTGAACTGCAGTGCTGTGAGTAGGCCACTGAACTGCTCAACAGGTCTTGGTCTTGAAGAAGACCATATCCTGATGCACACACTGTTCAAATGCCTTTCAGGCACGTAAGGCAGGCCAACTTCCTTATATAAATTGCTGCTGAACCCTCTAGATAATCCCATGTTTGTCACCTAACAGCCTACATAAATCTTAACAGAAGGAGGGTCGCAGCTCAATTCCTTGGGTCAATATTTTCTCATTCCATAGAGATTTTATTAGTCACCTGATTTTTGTTATTCTTTCTGTCATAGTCCTGCTAATGGGAAAAAAATGTGTAAAACAGATCAGGTCTCTTCTCTAGTAACATTTGCACATTAGTATGAAATCACAGGGATAGAAACATGAGGAAAACCTTCCAAGGAATCTCAACCTGCAAAAGAAACTGTTCACAGACATAGTACAGCAGGAAGGAGAGGACAGAATGTAGGAGATGATGTCCTGCCCTAGCCCTGCCTCAGAAAGCAGTGCAAAATCTAAGGAAGGAAGATAGAGTCGCCAGGCAACCTTGGAGGTCTGTGCTTATAAATCTGCTCATCACTACTGATCAATAGTATTGAACTAAGCAATTACATGAAGGAGTACATGGGTATTTGTGAATACAATCAAGAAGTGTGTATGGAATTCTAAGGCTCAGGGAGTGCTGAAGAAGAGGCAGAAAGATTTTAAGAGTCAAAGGGTCAGGACGTCTGCTATGAGACAGTATCTTCTACATACGACAGGAAGCTGTGCATACGAAATCCCAACAACATGGTCACCTAAAGAAGACCAGAGCAGTGATAACACCAGTTGACATGAAATAGGGAGGAGAATTTCACAAGGCCCGCCCTCTAGATGAAGAGCTACACACAATTAATGGCTGCTAAGAAAGGGGGAATCAGAGACAAACCTCCTGATAGCTTATCTAATCCAAAGTGGCACGCTGTGGACACATACAAACATATGAGCAACAGGTTGAATTTATATATGTGTATGCATGCAACAATAATAATTACAGAAGAAAATGTTAGACATCTGAGAGGACTTGGGGGAGACACGGGAGGAGCTGGCGGGTGAAATGATGTAAACACAGTATTTGCGTATGGAATTCACCCCTCCAAAATAAAATAAATGTAAAATAGTTAGCATGTTTAGAATTAAAGAACTCTGAAGTCCTTATGTTTTCATAAAGGGAAGATTTTAAAAATGAAATATATTAGAACTTCTTAAGCTATCTAGATGTGGTAAAGTTTCCAGAGTCATACTTACAGAGCAAAAGTAGCTGTGTTTAAATCATGGCAGGGGGTCAAAATTCAATCAATTATTAAGAGTCAAGGAAAGCGGAAAACACGAAAATTGTAATAAAGATAGATAAAAGATAAAATGGTGGAAAATGCCTACACCTGTGATCATCAGAAGGCAACCCTCCAACGGAAACACTGGTGCTGACAGAAGTTTTCAACCTAGGTATATGCTTTTCAGGCAGAAACCTGCACACAACAGAAGGACATAAGGAAGTTAAGACAGAAGACAGGATAGCATCTAGAGGCAAAGCTTGTAAGAAAATCCATGTTTTCTGATAAACAAATATCAGGGATGGGAGAAAATTTGAGGATTTGGAAGAACCATTTAGTGTACACCAAATATCTATTTTTATGTTTTTTGTTTGTTTGTTTGTTTTTTGTTGTGTTTTGTTTTTTACTGAGATCATTATTAAACTACATTATCCAGCATCCCTTGCAGGTGGTGGGGCCATGTGACTGAACCCAGTCAAAGCTCTGCGATCAGAATGAGCACAGTACTTCCAGGCCTGCCACTTAAGCAAATATGACTGTGTGTTATGTGTAAATTTGAGACTACCCCTACCACCTTGCCCTCTTCCTCCTCCTCCTCAATTCCACCACACACACTCACATTCACACTCACACACACTCACACACCTCACTAGGCAACCTCAAGTCCCTGGGAAAAGAGAAAAGTATGAAATAGAGAGGACACAATCCCTGAAGCTCAGAAGATAGCCACTGCTGACCAAAGGCACAGGCTGAACACAAAGAAGTTTTGTGTTAAAGCTGGCAAAGCATTTTGCTTAATAAGCACGAAGGAATGCAAGCATTTACAAAGCATCCGTGTAAATATATTAGAAAATTCCAACAAGGGAGGAGCACTGAAGGGATTAATAAAGAGCAGAATAAAAATTTAAGTATTATGAAAACAGAAATTAAAAAATAAAGCCTGCATTGAGGATATAGCTCAGCCATAAAGCTCTTGCCTGACACATGCAAAACCCCAAGTTCAATCCCAATATGAAAAGGAAAAATAAATAAATAAATCTAAAAATTCAAAATTATGTCAAAACAAAATTTAAAATCTTGTAGCTACTCCATTGAAAAATTAAAAAAAAAATTAACTTAAAACAGATTAAATCAGGAATTAGGAGGTAACAAACACAGAAGATATCCATGGAATCTTTCTTAAGTGGCCTATTTCCAAGAGAATATAAATTGCCAAATGTGACGATTTGTATTGCAAACTTGACAGAATCTAGAAGCGGGAAACACCTGGCAACAGGTCCCTGGACATTATTGGGTGGTGGGGTGGGAGGGCATCTTTATTACATTAATTACAGTGGGAAGAACCCAATTCCAGGCCTGGCATCCACGACTGTGAAGTGGAGAAAGCCAGCTCAGTGGAAGTAGCCTGTGGTCACTGTTCTTTGTTATTCGCTATGAATACGGTACAACCAGTGGCTTCAGGGTCCCACTACCTTAGACTCCCTACCGTGATGGACTAAACCTCCATCTGAGAGTTAAATTATATCCTTTCTCCCTTACGTCAGAATCTTCTCATTATAGCAACAAGAAATGAAACTGAGACTAAGCTTCCCTAGGAAAATGTAAAGAACCAAAACAGTAAAATAATTAGAAAGAAATGGGGTCATGTTTGTTCACAAACATCCCCAAATAGATCAAACTCATAAAACACGCACATCAGCTATAAACTCATAGACATGGACGACATTAATGCCTGCGTTTACGCAAAATACTACGTGGCATAATTTTAAGTTTTTATTTAATTTTACAAAGCTAGCATATAATTTTATGAAAACTCAAAATTATTATCACAAGAAGAAAAATTGTAGGCTTCGTGTTGAATAAAAAACATTCTGGATCTTTCCATTGGTTCTCTACAATCCCATCTTTCTCCTTCCCTGTACTGTTCATGGAGGGTACCCTTCATCACCCAGCAGGCCTAGTGCGAATGCTTTATCCACTGAGGTGAAGAGTTCATCAATACAGTGACAGAACCCAGATGATTGGTATTATTTTCCACCTCTTAGCACCTCACATGAAAACTCAGCCAAAGACAGGAGTTTTCCTGTCACTCTTCATACTTCAGAAATTTAAGTAAATGCAATTTACTAGGGCCTTGGAGAATTCCACATAGACAAACATAGGCAAAGGGGGTACATTTGCCAAGAAACGCACTTAGCTCATCACTGGAAAACTATGTAATTACCCCTGGCACCCAACACAGTTTGATAGAAACTGCAGATTCCTTCCACAATTGAAGCATTTCTGAGTATCTTAGGAATGGTCTCTACTCTCTTCTCTGGAACCAGGGCCAACATCCCCCTGAAGGTACATTCCCTTGGCCTCTCCATGCTGTATGCTTTCTCAGAGTTAGGAAAACAGAGTCAGAGTGGCTTCCTTCTATTTCCAGTTGGTAAAGTCATCAGCTTTTCTCACATCAAGAAGCAGCCTTGTTCTAGCACCAGGCTTCCATTAGCTTATCTCCCCATCCACCCAACTCTATACGCACAAGTACTTAAGGTCACCAGTGTGCTGCAAACAAAAGGTTCAGCACACATGAGAAGCAGAAGCAGAACATCAAGTCATGGCTAGCAGCATAGAAGCACAACCATCCCTTCAACTTTCCACAGCTGACCAGCTGCTAAGAAGCAGGGCCCTGAGTCCTTGTCTAAGCCTGGGTACCAGAGACCGTTGAATCAGATCGCAAGTTCCCTGACCAATCTCGTCTAATGCTTGGCCTGCAAGATTTGCCTTGTGTAGCACCCACCCCCACCCCAATTAAACAGGCACCTTACATCATATGGCTTCACTATGTCCCCAAAATTCACAGGAGAAACTCCATTCTCTGTGCAACAGTGTTGAAAAGTAGGACCTTTAAAGGGGGATTGGGTAGGTCTGAGGAGCCGAGGGTTTGCCACTGAAATTTGAACACACGAGCAGAGGCGGGTGAATATCAGGAAGCTCACTGACTTGCTTTGGTTTCGGGACCCAATTGTTTTGTCTATTACTCTAAAAAGAAAAAAAAAAAAAAAACCACTCCTCTGAAGTGCAGATGCTCAAGAAGTAGCAGCTGAACTTCATAGGAAGCTCTGAGTCTGGAATGCAGATGGGACAGGTCAAAGAGTCCTGCTCCAAGTGGCCTTGGCTGAGGTCAGCCACACTGCAGCACTGAGTCAGGAGGATTAACACACTCTTCCTGCTGTGATAAAATTTCTTTTTCGCCATAAGTTTTTTTTTGTTGTTGTTGTTGTTGTGGAATTTAGCTGGTGAGTGAATGCAGGCACAGACATATCTTGCTCACATCCTCAATATGCTCTCAAGAAATCCACAGTCACACTGGAGATGCTCTTTAAATATACAAGGTATTGGCAGCAAGAATGAAAAAGAGAGTATTCAAATTAAAAAAAAAAAAAACAGATTTAGGAGACCAAATCAAGACACGCTGATCGAGCTAAAGGTAATGTGTGAAGAGACAGAAGAAGTAAACTCATTGGCTTTACTCCGGCTTGTCTGGGCAGATGGTGCCGACATGAAGTGAGTAAAGATCACAAGGACAGCTCCAGCTTTGAGTGGGAGAGAGAGAAGAGCAAACTGAGCCTCCGTGGTACTTGAGAGCATCCAGGAGAAATGCCAACTGTTTAGTTGGTATATTTGTCAGATGCTGCCGCTGGGACAGCTTAGGGTTGGATGTAGATACAGGAGAGGCCTCTTTTCCAGGAAATGCATGCCCTGAGCATCAGTGTGAGCCCAGAGAGAGTGGGGAGAGGAAAGAGCTGAGAGATAGCAGCACTTACCTACCAGACAGAGGACACAGGGGTGGTCTGTAACAGATAGGGGGTATGCAGAATGGGGATCCGAAGAGCTCAATGGCCAGTGCAATATCCCTGGGAGGCCCACTTGTGAAATGGCAGGAGGAGGCCTTTCAGCATGGTGACGTGGAAAACACACACACGACTGAAGCAGTTAGGAAGGCCTTGCTCACAGCCTGGCATCTGTTGGTGAGCCAGCTCCATGACTTGGGCACGCTCCTTAGTCTCTTCATAGCCAGCCCCTCATCTAAAAGACACATACAAATGCTTTGGTAGCGGTAAAACACGTCACACTATAAAAAATTTTAATTTTGGGAGATAGCTTAATGATTACGTAGAAATGTCAGAAGCGGGCAGTACTTGAGGAGCTCACGAGAACATTGCTAAAGCTCCTCAAATGGACTGAATCACACTGAGTGTTCCTTCCTCCGAGACCCATGTGAGCAGCTGCACTTCGCTCGGCAGCCTCAGCACAGGCTCCATGTCCCGCCCTGTGACTGTCTCATCAACTTGCCACAGCCGGCTGTAAGTCTGTGTCACCTGGTCCAGTCTTTTGGACTGTGGGTGCCTTAGCGGTGGCCCATGCTTTACCCTTTCTTCCATTTTCATCTGTAGCTCAGAGCATCCTACATGACACGTGGGTGGGACCCCACCAACATTCACCAAAGTGCAGAATAGTGTCTTTGCTCATTAAATTTTAGTTTTGTTACTAGAGAATTAAGTTAGAGTGTAAGCATTCTCAAAATCCTTATGCTATTAAAATTTTCTTCAGAAACATTAATCACATTATTCAGAATATATAATTATGAACATGGAAATGAAAGAGTATGAGTATTTGCAACCATCTGTGTCAATGGAAACAAAACTCAGCAAATAGCACTACAGTTACGGTTCAGTATTTAACACTGGCAGAGTGATTTCCTTCACAGAAAACCAAAAATAATGACAACTTGGGCGGCAAGTAAACACCAGTCTAGAAAAGACTCTTGTCCTCCTCTTTCCCTCAGTTTTGCTGCTTTTGTCTGAGTGCATCTTCACCTGTCAACCACTATCTCACTTTTCCATCACACGAAAGATACTTGTCGGTTCTTTCCCAGCATCAAAAAAGGTTCTGTGTTGATTTGAATTGGAATGGCCCCATAGACTATATTTGTGAATGCTTGGCCCATAGGGAGTGGAGGAGGTGTGGCCTTGTCAGAAGAAGCATGTCATGGTGGGGGCGGGCTTTGAAGTCTCCTATGCACAAACTAAGCTTAGCGTGACAGGCAGTCTCTCCCTGATGCCTGCAGATCAAGATGCGGAACTCTTGGCTCCTCCAGCACCATGTCTGCCTGCATGCTGCCATGCTTCCCGCCATGATGATAATGGACTAAACCTCTGAAATTCTAAGACAGCTCCAATTAAATGTTTTCCTTTGTAAGAGCTGCCTTGGTCATGGTGTCTCTTCACAGCAATGAAACCCTAGCACCATCAGAACAGAAGTAATTAGAGGGGAGGCAATTCAAGCACCTCTGGGTGGCACCTCTTTGATCTGGAGCAGCTGCAGCCATGCTGTGGGAGAAATCATGGAAAGTCAACATAGGACATGTTTATCCAACATTTTGTTCATTTAGATAGGCAGCAAAAGGGACAACTGGTAGTCATAGGGATTTGCTGCAAATATAACTGTGTTTATTGAATTTAGAATGTTACATTGGAGCTGCCCTCCATACTATCTGCCATCCTTGGAAATTTGAAAACAAGGGGTCCAAATTCAGAAGTCTAATATCACTGAAACAATGAGGAACAGGCACAACTTCCAAATGGGAAACTATGTGACTCAGTAGTCAAGCTACAAAGCCAAATTCCTTTTTCTGCTTGGCTTCCTCTCTTATTGAGGCTGTTGTTGTTTAATCAAAATCTCCTTCATGGCCTAGCATAGCGATATATACATGACTACTCTAGAGTTGAGGTAGAAGGATTGTGGAGACTATGTGTTCAAGGTAAGAGATAGAGAGTGAGAGTGAAAGACAGACAGAGAGAGAGAGAGAAAGGGTGAAAGGGAGGAAAAAAAGAAAGGAAGCAAGGAAGGAAAGAAGAAAGGAAATCTCTCTGATAAACTAGACACCACAAAGCACTCAACTAGGAAAGGCCCCTCTTGGAAAGGCATCATGGAAACAAAAAGAATGCTAGAACACATCTGCTTCAGTCACGCATAAGTATACAATTCATAATTCGCTCATATGTGGGAGTCTGGGGTCACTCTCTGTCACCTCCTGTGTCTTCAGGAGGTCATCTCATATATGAGTGTGGAGGTCACTCTCTGTCACCTCCTGTGGCTTCAGGATGAGTCTCACAGCCACGTCATATGTGGCAGTGTGGGGGTAACTGTCTGTCACCTCTTGGGGTCCCGGGATGAATCTGGATGCCATTTCAAATGCAGTTTCATCTTCTCTTTCAAGTGACACTTGATGCATCATGAATGGGTTCTATAAGAATGAGGCAACCACAAGGACAACCTGAGGACACACATGAATTTTGTCAGTGCCAGGGAACAAACTACATAGATAGATACACACAATTCCACAACACTGCCAAAGAGAAAACTGAAAAAGGGCAGAGGCCTGTCTGCCTTCCACATCGCTCTCTGGAAAGACCTTCTGCTTAACACCTGAAAAGCTGCTTTCCGATGGAAGGATTCTCAGTGTAGAACTCATGGTCCAACTGAGATAGCAAAAGGTGAAAGGACAGTAACACTTCCATTATGCGGCTGTGAAACCCTAACTTGGGTTCAGAAAGTCATCTTTCTAAGACTTTAATCAATGAAACATCATAACTCAGGCAATGCAGGTGTAAAAGCTTCATCCAAGTTAGATCCTTGCACTTGCTCTTCTAATTCATTTTATTAGCCGATGGGATTTAGATTGTGTCTTATCAGAGCATAGCTTTTCTTCACTCGGTGACTCCTTTAAAGAATGTCTTTCATGTCACTCTGTTCTCCAGGGATTATGCCCTTTGAAGCATGCCCTTGGCCTCTTCTCTAGTAGTTGGGGGATGCTGACTGTGAACCAAACACTATGCTGAGCTCTTCCTCAGACACCGTCCTGAAGATCACACACAGCCTTGCCATCAGGTTTCAAGTACTCAAGTGTGGTCACACAGCCAGGCATTTAAAGGTTGGACTGTCTACCTCTAAGCTCTATCCTTTCTCAGCGGGGTGTCATCTTCTCCATGGGAAATATCTCCTGACTGCACCCTCCCCTTCCAAGGACATGAAAAAGAATCCAGTTCAATTCTTGGGGATGCATTTCAAGGCAATCACTTCAAGAGCTATTGAACGATCTGATACATTTCTTCTGGTTTTTCCTTCTTGTCCTATTCACGATCACAAAACAATGTTAGAACATGTCCCTAAGGGTCAGAGGCATCCAAAACAACACAAGCTGCTGTCATTGCTCTTCTGCCTACAAGAGCTAAACTACCAGATCAACCCTATTGCTGAAAACACGACACACTCTAGTTGCAGGACATAGAGAAATCAGGCTTAATCATCTGTCCTACTGGCTAGCTTTCAGAGTTCCAGAAGGTGCTATGGAGGTCACTGGGGGAGAAAAATCATCATCAATGGAATCATCTAGCAATGAACCTGGGAGAGCTGCAAACTGCCTGACAGACTGCACTCACTGATGTAGCTGTAACACAAAGGTGATGGGGGAGACCAGTGGTTTTTGCGTTGTTTTGGAGGGCTGCCCCTCGGGAGGGAATTCACGACTGATACTGTAAACCTGGTCAAAATTTCGTGGCTCGAAAGGTCATGAGCAAGGCCTAAGGGAGAGCCTGGTGTCATCTTACTGGGTGGGCGTTTTTTCAAACTGCCTTCTCCACATTCACGTCCATACCCACAGGTTAGTCCTGCCCTCGACCGTGGCTGGAAAACATTCCGCTACAAAGGTCAGCAGTTAATGCAGACTCATCACCGGTCAAGGGCTGAGAGTAAGTGGCTACTGAGTGCTCTCCTCTACTCGGGGAGTCCATACCAACCTCCCACACAAAGCTTAGGGAACTTCAAGGAAAGGGGGCTGAAACATGTAAGAGCTGGGAATGTGAGATGATGCCTTCTGGGCGTGAGATGAGCATGACTGCCCTCAGGAACTCACCGTAGCTGTGACCTCCTGCCCAGGTTCAAGCCACCAGAGTCAGGCAACTTCCTCAGGGGCAGCCCTGTGTGGACTCAGTGACTTACAAAACTAAAAGGAGAGGACATGAGGGGGAGGGCAGGTGCTATGGGTTCCTGAAGGGGGGAGGGTATTGTGGTAGGTACAATTAAGACACACTGTTTACATCTATGAAAGTGCCAACGAATAGAATCTATTTTTTTCTTTTCATAGACTTTATTGTTCTAGATTCTCCAGTTACAGAAGGTCAGAGGCAGCAGAGTGCTTGTCAGAATTAAATCCCGAAGAACAATAAATGTCATCTGTTTGCCTCATGAGTGCTCGTGCTCTGGAAAGCTGCTCATTCAAGCACATCGCTGTGCTGCGCCGTCCTAAGTAGCAGCGGTGCCATTCCTGCTGCTTTCATCTGCAAGCTACAGAAAAGCCATCTCAAAGTAGCTGAAGGCTGTGGAAACACGTAGGTTGCATTGTCTGCATGCATGGGCACGTATATGATATGCTCTGATGGATCAGGAAGTCTGATGGGCTCGGCTCACGGGAGCTGGGTGACTTGGCGTCCTCATTTTTACCACTGGATAAGCCCTCCTATGTCGTGACAGTTGGCTATAGCAATTGCAGGCGGGACACACAAATGTGGCATCCGACAAAATGAGGCCACTCTTCCACGCTTCTCTATGATGTCAGAGAAAAACATTTACTTGAATACTTCTGACCACTCCAACCAGAGAGAGGTACTTGTTACCCCCCGGGAATTCATAGTCTAAACAGATTAAGTTCTCTACAGGAAAGAGAAAGGAGATGGTCATGAATAGCGTGGATACCAGATGTTCAGCAAAATGACTCCATTGTGACCTACTCATAGCAGGGTTCCTGTGTTTATTTAGACCTGTTCAACCTCTCCCTCTCCCTCTCCCTGTACCTCTCCCTCTCCCTGTACCTGTCTCTCTCTCTCTCTCTCTCTCTCTCTCTCTCTCTCTCTCTCTCTCT
>NW_026596069.1:22066938-22118270 GCF_907164565.1 Psammomys obesus
TCTCTCTCTCTCTCTCTCTCTCTCTCTCTCTCTCTCTCTCTCTCTCTTTTGTTTGTTTGTGTTTTGTTTGCTTGTTTGGTTTTGACCCCCCATCACACTCATGCTTCCAGGTATGAAGGAAATCCATTCACAATATCAACAGGCTTTTCCGTCCTGAGCCATCTTTTCTAACACTTCAAAGTCGCACACTCCTGCAGGGAGTATTTACTCAGTTTTGGTCCTTCTGTGAGGAAACACGTCAAGGAGTCTCCAACCTGTCCGGATGGAGCGGTGATCTAGTGAAACATCCCAACCCAACCCTCCTGAGAAAATGCGCCTCACAGAGTAACAAAAATTAGCATTGCTTAACCCACCCTGTGTGACCACAGCCTCCTACGAAAGAGAGCTAGGGGACAGTGACTCGCTCTGGCACAGGTGACACAAATGTGCCACACAGTCCCCCTCTCCCTCCACACCTGACCTGTCTCCGTCCTGAAATTCTTCAACAACAGTTTTTCCCTGGCCACGTGAGTTTGCTATAGGTTTCTCAGGGGATTTGTTCCTCTGTGTCTGAAATACAGTTAGAAATTTGGGGTTAGCTGTTGAGACCGTTATTTATAACCACGTGGGCATCAAAGAAAGATGCCTCATACCAGGGAGCACCATCAGAATTGGCAGTTTGTTCTTAGAGATGTCTCTCTGTCACAATAAGCACCCACGGATAGGACACAAGTCACAGCTCTCTTCAGCTCAGCGGTTCTCAACCTTCCCCACGCTGTGACTTTAATACAGTTGTGGTGACCTCCAACCATAAAATTATTTTCATTGCTACTTTGTAATTTTGCTACTGTTACAAATCGTACTGTAGATATCTGTGACTCCTGTGAAAGGGTTGTTCACCCTCCAAAGGGGTCGTGACCCCTTTGAGAACCATAGCTTTAGAGGCTGAAGAGTGGAGTCTGCAGGAAGAAAAGAGGTGTCCAGAGACCCTCCTGGGTACAAGGGCTGGAAGTCATTAGCCCTTTCTCTGTTGTGGTTGTTTACACGTGTGCATGGGCATACTAAGATTACAAATGCCTCAGGAACTTTCCACCTAAACCTGAAAATGGAGGGCTACAAAGGAACTCTTCCACAGACAGCCTCCTGCGGGGGGGAGGGGAGGTTTGAAATCATCTTCACCTGAACTTCACTCTGCTGCAAGGACCCGGTTATGTAGAAACCCCATAAAATGCATGGCAAATCTGGATGGATTTGCTTGCTAGTGTCTTTCTTCTAAAATAACGTCTATTTTCATAGTAGCTTCATCCCTGGCTACACTAGAGGGCACGGGAACGCTATGTTCTTTGTAGAACATCTTTGGCCTGTGCACTAGGCGTGCTCTGGGGAAGAGGGCAGGAAGAAGAACTGTGGGAGGATGATAGAAGGCATCTATTTATTTTACCATGTCTCCCCTAAATCCATCACTATCTGAAGAAGCTACCGAGTCCCACTTGGGAACCCAAACCTTAATTATACACTATAATTGTTGTTAATGGAACGTGTACATTTCAACCCAGCAAGATCGGTGGCGCGTCATGCCAGTGTGACATAGCTCCCAGATTGCTGTCTTTATTTGTATAAATAGGAATGAAGCAAAATCTCATCTGCTCTTCGCATAATGAAGAGGGAGGAGATGTGAGCCTGGGCTATGATGGCCAGATGCTCTTTTTATCTCCTTGAAAATCAACATGCAGAGCTGGTGATCCTCAAATAGAAAGCATCTCTCCTTAGGGATGGTAGCTCTGTATGTTTGGAATGATAACATTCTATAAATAAATAAAAAAGATTATTAAGAACACTGTGTAAATCTCCTAGTCAAACATCCCTTCAAGCAACTATCACAGTGGTTCGGCTTGGTCCCCTAATCCCACTGTATACAAACACATGGCATAAATACAGTATTTAACAAGCACCAGAGAAGATGCTTCACGCTTGCAGGAGAGGCTCCTCCTGCAGGAAGGAGCACTTCCTGTCCCTGTGCTGGCCACTTCCCGACTTTAGTTCTTGCATTGATTCTTCTACCTGACTGAGGCCTCCAGCTCACAGTTGAATGAGTCTCAGGTATGACCTGCTAATTAAGTCAAA
Organism: Psammomys obesus; assembly: GCF_907164565.1. Taxonomy (NCBI): domain Eukaryota; kingdom Metazoa; phylum Chordata; class Mammalia; order Rodentia; family Muridae; genus Psammomys; species Psammomys obesus. The sequence continues at coordinate 22,069,042 of NW_026596069.1, forward strand.
CCTCAAAATATTAACTTGTTCCCATATCCTTTTTGTTCCGTTTCAGTGAATTCATAAGTACCCATTAGAAAACACATCACATTTGCAAGCACACATGGGCTTCTTTAAAGCCTGACCACAGTCTCCGGGTTTAAAACAAAACCAGAGGAGGTCAGGGCAACCCCCAAAGAGACGGGAAAGGCAATACCACGGGACCCAAGCTCTTCTGGGGAATGACAGTCCCTCAGGACTCTCTTTCCTAGTGACTGTCTCCTTCGCTCTACTGCTTCCGCCCTCTCCCCCATGCCTCCGTGTGTGTGTGTGTGTGTGTGTGTGTGTGTGTGTGTGTGTGTGCGTGTGTCTGTCTGTCTGTCTCTGTAGGTGTGCATGCATGTGTAGTCATGCGTGTGCACATGTGTGTGCCAGTGTCTATCTATTCTTCTCCTCTCAGGCTGAGTTTGTAATTCTCCTTCAGTTTCATTTCACATGAGAGAGTAGGTGCTTAGGAGCACACACGCGGTCCAAAGGTTCATATGCACACATGTGTATACATATGGAGATCAGAAGATAGCATCCACCTTTTGTTTGAGAACAGGTCTCTTCTTGGCCTCAAACTTACAAGTAAAGCTAAGATAGCTGCTAGAAAGTTTTGGGGTCCACCTGTCCTGTCTTGCCATCTCTCAGAGAATGAAAGCGTGCAACCACCACACTTAGCTTCTTACCCAGTCACGAAGGAGGGATCTTGGGTCCTTCCACACGTAAGCCAGGAGCTTTACCAACTGAGGCACCCCCCTCAATCCTCGGTTGCATTCTTGGCCATTCAGTGCCTGTCTAGGGCTTGGCACACGAGTGCTGTGCTAACAGACAGCATAGCTCTCGAATGGAGACAATCTGGACTTTCTTTGCTGGCCTTTGGTGTGATGTGACAACATTCCATCTCCAGGTTTGCAGCTGCAGAGAAGCCAACTCGGAAGTGTTTCCTCAGCCTTGTGACTGGCCTGGAGCAAGCGCCGTTTAGCATATAGTTAAATGAATCAACTGCTGTTTTTCTTTCCCAGCTTGGTTATAGAAGTCAGCCACTCCTACAAGCCCAGGAGGCTCAGCCAAGGCAGGATCTTTTCTGTGGGAGGCGGTCTCTCAATGACCACTGCAGTGCCCTCCCCCCAGGGGTGGCTTCTATCCAGGACAATGATAAAATGAGGGAATGAACTCTCCAGTTCTCGGCCCACCAGGGACACTCACCACCGGAAGCACCCTCTGCTAATCTCCTCTTCCTCTTTGACACCTTCCCTATCAAGCAAGCCTTCCTTGAGGGCTCCGGAGACCCTCAAAGAACAGCTCCACCTGCAAGCCCGAAACCAGGCCAACTGGATGCCTCACAGGTGACCCAGCCAAGCCGCTCGAGTGTGGTTAAGTCTCTCAGCAAGGCTCTAACATTTGCATTTGCCACTCTTAGCCAAACTGGTTTAAGAAGTGTCTTATCTTTAGCTCTGTTCCCCATTTTTTAAGTGGATTACTTGGTTTGTTGCTTTTCAGCTTGTTTAGTTCTTTATATATATTGGATATGAGTCCTCTGTCAGATAGAGGGTTGGTGATGATTCTTTCCCAATCTGTAGGCAGTCGCTTTGTTTTGATGACGGTGTCCTTTGCTTTACAGAAGCTTTTCAATTTCATGAGGTCCCATTTATTGATCGTTGCTCTTAGAGCCTGTGCTGTTGGTGTTCTGTTCAGGAAATTTTCTCCTGTACCAATGAGTTCTAGGGTATTCCCCACTTTTTTTTCTAGCCGATTTAATGTGTCTGGTTTTATGTTGAGGTCTTTGATCCACTTGGACTTCAGTTTTGTGCAGGGTGATAAGTATGGATCTATTTGCATTTTTCTACATGTAGACATCCAGTTGGACCAGCACCATTTGTTAGAGAGAATTCTCTGCAGAGGAATATCGAATGGCAGAGAAGCACTTAAAGAAATGCTCAACCTCATTAGCCATTAGGGAAATGCAAATCAAAACAACCCTGAGATTTCACCTTACACCCATCAGAATGGCCAAGATGAAAATCTCAAGGGACAACACATGCTGGAGAGGTTGTGGAGAAAGGGGAACCCTTCTCCACTGCTGGTGGGAATGTAAACTGGTACAACCACTCTGGAAATCAATCGGGCGCTTTCTCAGACAACTAGGAATAGCGCTTCCTCAAGATCCAGCCATACCACTCCTAGGCATATACCCAAAAGAGGCGCAAGTACACAACAAGGACATTTGTTCAACCATGTTTGTAGCAGCTTTATTTGTAATAGCCAGAAGCTGGAAACAACCCAGATGCCCCTCAACTGAAGAATGGATGCAGAAACTGTGGTACATCTATACAATGGAGTATTACTCAGCAATGAAAAATAAGGAAATCATGAAATTTGCAGGTAAATGGTGGGACCTGGAAAGGATCATCCTGAGTGAGTTGACCCAGAAGCAAAAAGACACTCACGGTATATACTCACTCATATAAACATACAATATAGAATAAACCCACTAAAAGCTGTACATCTAAACAAACTAAGCAAAAGAGAAGACCCTAACTAAAATGTTCAATCCCCATCCTGAAAGGCAAAGAGGATGTACATCAGAAGAAAACGAAAATAGGAAACAACCTCGGAACCCGCTATAGAGGGCCTCTGAAAGCCAGAAGAAAACAGGAAACAACCTTGAAACCTGCCACAGAGGGCCTCTGAAAGCTTCTGCAGTATAGACTGTCAAAGCAGATGCTGAGCCTGATGGCCAACTGATGGGCAGAGTGAATGGAATTTTATGTAAGAAGTGGGAAATAGTAAGAGCTGGAGGGAACGGGAACTCCACAAGCAGAGCAACAGAACAAGATAATTTGAACACAGGGAACTTCCCAGAGACTCATACTCCAACCAAGGACTATTTGTGGAGATGACCTGGAACCCCTGCACAGGTGTAGCCCATGGCAGTTCAGTGTCCAAGTGGGTTCCATAGTAATGGGAAGAGGGATTGCCTCTGACATAATCTGATTGGCCTGCTCGTTGATCACTTCCCCCTGAGGGGGGAGCAGCCTTACCAGGCCACAGTAGAGGACAATGCAGCCACTTTTGATGAGAACTGATAGACTAAGATCAGAAAGAAGGAGAGGAGGACCTCCCCTATCAGTGGACTTGGGGAGTGGCATGCATGCAGAAAGGGGAGGGAGGGTGGGATCGGCAGGGGAGGAGGGAGGGGCTCATGGGGGGATACAAAATGAATAAAGTGTAATTAATAAAAAAAATAAAAGATTTAAAAAAAAAAGAAGTGTCTTATCCATATTGTTTATATAGTCTTTTAATATCCAATTTAAAAATCAAATACAGGTAAATATAAGCTGTATTCATTTGGCCAAGGTGCTATAACAAGAATCCATGCACTAGATAGCTTAAACTATAGAAATTCGTTCTCTAGCTGAGCTGAAATGCTAACATTCCAGACCACAGTGTTGGCAGATTTGGTTTTCTTGGATGTTGCCACCCTGCCATGCCTTCACACGCCTTCTCTAAGTTCAACCCTGGCTTCTCAGAACGTGTCTAAATTTCCCCCTCTTACACAAGGTCCTTACCTATGTGAACTCGTTGATCCCAATTTTCCTTCTAAAAGCCCAGCTAGCTTCAGTGAGTGTCACAGGCTGAGACTCTGGCAGTTAAGAACTTGGGGACCTGATGTCTAGTATCCTGTGTCTCAAGTAGCATCTGGATTCCTTCCACATTTTGTCTGAACCAATACAAAAGTCTTAACCTTAGTTCTCTGATGTCACACTTCCCATAATGCGACAACGAATGTTAACAGCACACCAGCTACAGAGAAAATATTGTATTGTGTTCACAAAGCAGCAAGGTGGTTCCACTCTATTTAAAAACAGAAATGGGGTCTTCTCTGGGACAGTTTGTGGTCTGGTGGGTTTTTAGTTAAAGGGGGAGATAGAACTGTATTGTTTTTAAGATATTCTATATGGCACTTTAAATGTTTAATTGCTTAAACCTGTATTGCATAGATATTAATATTAATAGGGCTCGGTGTGGTGTTTCCACACATACATGCGGCGAGTCCCTCACTCCCCAATCTCTTATGAGTATTCACTATCCTACCGTCAGGTTGACTGCTTTTGGCTCCTACATATAAGAGAAGCCTTCATTGATCTGGTATTTGTCCTTCCACGTCTGATTTGTTTTACTCAACACCTTGTCTTCCAGCTTCACTCATTTTGAGGAAAACTATGTAATTTGAATTTTCTTTGGTGCTAAATAATATCCAGTTGTGTTTGCCTGCCACATTTTCTGGAGCTGTTCCTATCTATTCTAGGCTGACTCACACCTCAGCTATTCCAAAGAGTGTGTCTGGCAGTTTCTCAATTGTCTAATAGGTTGCTGGCTTTATTTGTATGTTATAATCACCTTCTTTCACAAGTATCACTTCTACTCTCTTCAAGAAAGTCTGCGAGAACTTCAGAAATACTGGTTATTAACAGACCCCTCTCACTCACATCTGGTAGATAAAGGAAGGAGGGTCTGTTGAGTCCATTCCCGTGTGACAAGATTTCTAGGACATAATCTTCCTCTCTTCATTTTCTTCCTTTAAGAACATCACCAGCAGTGTGGAGTATGAATATCACAGAGAGATAGGAGGAGTCCAGCTCCAGACCTCAATTAATTATACAAAGCCCTCCCAGAAGCTGGCCTCCCAGACTCCTGATGTTGCAGCAGCTGCTCGAGGGGAGACAATTCTCTGAGGCTCTTAGCCCTAGCCTCACTGGAGCCTGGCACAGTGAAGGATGCGTAGAGGCCAGAAATGCAAATGGCTGTTCCCTTTGCAGTGACTCAGAAGTGTATGAAATTCTTAGTTATGGTGGTCTCTGTGCCTTGGTGCTTGCTCTCTCTAATTGTCTTTCCCTCAAACGCACACACACACACACACACACACACACACACACCACTGCCATTTCTTGAAGTTTTATATATAAACATTTTATATATATAAACATTTAAGCAAAATATATATATATATATATAACATTTTGCTTAAATATGTTAGACAGAGTAAACTTGTCCCCCATCTAAAACCTTTCTGAAATGACAGGAGAGAAATCAAATACTTACAAATGCTTATACCAGAGTGGTAACAACAGTGGCCAACTGTCAAAACATTTGGGGGAGGAAAAGGTGATAGAGAGAAAGAGGACCTGAGTGGGGTGGAGGCATCTCGAGTCTCAGGACATCTGGTCCACCTGCAGAACCTGGAGATGATGGGTCCTCAGACACTGAGCATCCCTTGAGCAGAGGGTAAGGCAGGACCCGGAGAAGAGTCTGCAAGTGCACATGGCTTCAGTGTCCCTCCCCTTACCTACCCCAGCCCTCCAAGCACTAACTAGCCCTTTCCCACAAGCCTACATCACCTGGTCTCTTGTTTCACCCCTACAAGGACAAAGAGACTTGAGAGAACCTGAACCAGAGGGGATCTGGTCTCAGCTAACAAAAGGATGCTGGGCTCAAAGTAAAGCCATTGGGTAAAGGTTGGTTCCAAACGCTCCTGGATAAAGAGCTCAGATATGTATGTCCCAGGCAGAAATAAGGGTGGTTCTTCAAAGGAACAGATTGGTGCTAAGGAAAAAAATCTGCAGAGACTCCATTTGAGATCTTTATCAAATAAGCCTGTTTACATTTTCACAATCCCTTCTGTAGAACCAGCTGGCCCTTGCACACAGTCAGCTCATTCTTACAAAACCCACTGAGAGACCAGCTGCCAGGGGGCACTCAGTCCCCTGTGGACTGAGTATATGACTATTTCGTAAACACTCACAAGGGTACAGCTACTGCCACAGTGGAGGACAGCACCGAGCAGTTAGCAAAGGGCAAAACAAAAACAAGTTCACCTATCATCTATCTATTTATCTACCTACCTACCTACTTATGCATCATGGACTGTGCAGTTAAGACACAGAGGCAGAAGACAGAACATAATAAAAAAACTGCGCAGCAATTATCACCAGAAAGTTTTGAGAATATACAATCTGCCTAAAATGGGAATGGGATACAGCTGAAAAGAACAATCAGAGGGCAAAAGAAAGAGGGCAGGAGTCGCACATATAATAGCCAAATGCAAACAATCTTCAATAGACCACGTGGAAGTCAAGATTTACCAACGCTCCTTAAAAAGTCAAAGAAATAGACCAAAAGAGAAGAACTCTGAGGCTTTACATATGATCTTATAGACGGTGTGGATACTACAGAAGTCAGGGCCTTAAAACTAAACAGAGTCAAGCCTTCATAGAAGTGGGAAATCGGAGTGTATTTAGAAAGGCTCAAAAAAACTCTGGGTAGAGTCGAAGAGCAGCAACCCAAGGACTAGGTATTTTGAGGAAAAGCATGAAGGTGGGAAGAAAGCCGTGTTCAGAGAGGAGCTATGTTGAATAGCATACAACCAAGATTTGGTTGATGTCTTGGTGAGCCCTGCTGGGTGAGGAGGAAACACTGCTTTTAAGAGGCAGCTGTCCAAAACCTCAGTAGAGGAGACATGGAACAGAAGTATCAGAACTTAAACGAAAGAAGAACTCACAACCCCACCGACTGTTAGCATGGCCAGCCCATACTGCTTCATAACTATCAATAGGTAGTATTACCTTTTCTTTTGTACATTGATCCAACTCTATATCAATTTGACTGTTCTCTTGCTCCTTTAGGACTCTTTCAAAAAAGGAAGAAAAAGAAACACACACACACATATACACACAAAAATCTCTTTAAGTCTCTTTGGTATTACTAATGTCCGGATACTGGACACTGGACCCAAGGCCTCATGTGTGCCAGGAAGCTAGGTTGCCTATAATCCTGCCAAATGAGCCACTGTTTTCCTAGAGAATCTTATGCCCTGTTGTGGCTCTGTGTAGATAGAGACACATAATTTAAGAAAAATAAATAAATATTTAAAAAGAATGTGAATGACTTCAGAAACCAAAGGTTCTATGAACTGTTTCTCAGCGATTTCGAGTCCTATGGGACTACTTGTTTCTTGGGGCCCTTGTGAGCACTGAACCTCAGCAAGAGGGGACAATTCTGCTGCCACCAAATGGTTCTAGTCAGCTTCTCCTCAGACCGTTAGAGGTGGTAATCACACAGGCTGTTTGTTCCCAAGAGAAACCTCTGACCTTCCTGAGAGAGGCTCTAGTGGAAACGTGAGGTTGAGCTTCATCAGTTGAACAGGTCTCCCTCAAGGACCTGCCCCCTGCCATTCAGCAGAGGCATGAGGGACATGGCTGAAGGCTGTCATAAGTCAGAACTTGCTACCTAGATCCCTGCCTCGTAGAGACACTTTTTTTTCTTAATCTGCGCACATGAGCGCCCATGTATGTGGTGGCTAGAAGGCAAACTTTGATTCAGAAATGCTGTCTACCTCCTTGGAGACAGGCTCTCCCAAAGGTCTGGAGCTTACATGACCAGGCAAGAGGGAACGTCCACTAAGCCCCAGAGATCCTGTTTCTCCCTCCCCAGCATGAAGTTTATAAGCACACACTGCCATACCTTGAAAATTTGTCATGGGCTCTAGAGCATAAAACCTGGGTCTTTTTACACTCAAGGAAAGCATTTGAACACGCAAACTGTCTTCCCAGACTCCAGGTACCATTTGTGCCATGTAATATTAAAAGCGTGACACAAGAAAGGAGGCATGCAGGCAGCATCCGCACTGGTCACCTCCGAGTCTGAAGAACTTTTGCCCCCCATGACTGCCTGCTACCACGTGGCTAGATGCTCAGTTGACCTGGGAAAAACGTGAGTAGTAGCCTGGAGAAAGAATGGGAAAGTGTGAGAGAAAAGAGGTATGCTTTCCCTCCTTTATTCAGAGAGAGAGAGAGACAGAGAGGGAGGTGAAGGGAGAGAGAGATTAAAGATCTAGAGGAGAAATAAAACAGAGCCTACCCCAGGAACCTTCACACACTGTGCCAAGCCACACTGCGGCTATTGTGTGGAAGGGCTTTGATGACTTCATTCTCCAGTCAGACAGGAGGCTGGAGCCATGGGTCTGGGTGCACAGCAGCTGTGCTGTCTCTACCTGCTGCCACCGGCTCTGTCCTTTAGGCGCCCATGAGGACGCATCTGCAGGAACTGCCAGGGCAATTGATAAGCTGTTGGTCAGGAAGTGGGACTTTTCACAGGTTCTGACCTTAAGCTTGATCCTCAAAATGCATTGGAAGCATCTGGCTGTTTTGCTGTCGGTAGGTAATGATGCAGCCGCGTCACACGCCCAGATGTGATTCTACATTGCCGCAGCTGTTCTGGTGGGAGTTTCAACACCCAGAACATCTGCTGCTGGGGCTCTGTGGTACCATTCTCACTCCATCTCTCTAGGCTCTTATTCTCTTCCTAGAAAGTGTACTTTCTTTCCACTCAGTTTTTTTTTATTATTTGCCAAAGGTGTTATTTCCAGCCAAGGCATGCCCATGAAATTCTGTGGAGCATGGAAGAGAGAGATGCAAAACCTCTGAGCCCAACCAAGGGGGTGGGATACAGATTATTTTTCTGAGCTTTGATGAAACATAATATTTTAAGCAGACAAAGAATACATTGTATGTTGCACACTTGAAAGGAATGACTTATAATGAAGCGACTTTTGGGGTGCTGTGCATGGTAGGCAAAGGACACCTTTATGTCTGAAAATGGCAATCTCAGTCACTTCCTTGCTCTTGTGGTACAGCTCATGTGACCCACACAGCACCCGCAAAGAGCACAGTCCTCAAACACCTCAGGTGACACTGGACCCATCTCAGTTGTGAAGAGCAACAGGAGGTATGAAGAGCCATAAAATCTTCACAGATACTGAGTAATATCTGGGAGATATTCCAAAGAAATAATCTCCTACGTGGAAAAGTGTGACATATAAATATGCTTGTCATGGGATTCATCATATTGAAAAAATGGTTTTGATTGATGGTACCATCTATGGAAATGGTTAAAATAATGGGGTGTCTCTGCTTTTGCAGAACTCATGGAAAATCCATATGAGGGACTGAGTTGTTCCAGCTGCTCGGGCAGCAATTAAAAAGATATTCACTGATGCTAAGAGTAGCACAAAAGAGTGCCCCTGACATCTAGCAAGTGAAAAATTGCACAGCAAAGTTGTTTGCACATTGCGCATGCATCCTACCAAAACACAGAATTTGAAAATGACCCCAAGTAACAGCCCAAGAGCAATAGAGCTGTTGTGTTTGAATAGTGCAATTATGGGCAATCTTCTTTTCTCAATTTTCCTAATTATTTACAAAATGACTGTATTATTTGAGTCAATAAAAAAGACAAATAAAGGTGAGTTGGTGCAGTACGACCAAGACCTGCCACCTGCCACCTGCCACCACTCAATCAAGTTTAACCCTGTGTTAAGTAGATCCAAAGTCAGCAGCCTTCGCCCAAGAGGTGTTTCCCACCATAGCCCCCTGCCTGCTTTCTCTAGCATCATACTTTCCTATTTGCTTCTTATCTATTAATTTTCTGTGTGTGCGCGTGTGTGTGGCCACAAATGCCACTGCACAGGAATCGAGGTCAGAAGACCACTCTTGGGAATCTGTTATCTCTTTCTACCCAGTTCAGTCCTGAGGATTGAACTTGGGTCCTCAGGCCTGGTGGCAGAGCTCCTCAGAGCTGCACCTGCTGGGCCAGCATTTTAAGGAATCTAGAATGAAATTAGTCCAATATTCCTTCATCTGTCAGGGTGGGTAATAACAGTGATATACTATGAGAAAACCAATCCAGCCTTGTATGACACTTCTAAGTGGAGTGGGGAAACTCACTTAGTGATTGACAAGACAAGGGGGCTGGCATGATGGCTCAGCAGGTAAAGGGGCTTTCATCCAAGCCTTACTACCTAAATCTAATCTCTGGAATCCACACCGTGGAAGACAACTCACCCCTGCAAGTTGTCCTCTGATCTTCATGGCACACAAGTAAACACAACTTCAAAACAAGGACCATCTCTTTTGTTCCACCTGGTACATTTCTGAACCCCACAAATTTGGGAAGAGTGATTTGTCCCCAAATGTCTTTCCTACCCTCATATTGGATCAAAAGAAGAGAAGAGAAAAGTCGTCGGCCGTGCTTTGGGATGGTCTGTCCCACCCAGCAGCCCTCTCAACTTTTACAATGGTACAACTGAATTGTGAATATCTAAAACCACATCACTATTTCTTCGCATTTTGGAGGCCAACTTAATTTAGGAGTGGAAAGGGATGACAGAGTGGTCACAAACTGATTAATTTCAGAATTTCTCAAGGAAATGCTGACCCAGCGCTGTGGCCCTCGTACACACCATTATAATGCTTTGATTTCCTGTCACTGTGGATGGTTTAAAAAAGCGTAAGTAAATAGGAGACATGGAAAATCGATGTGAGGTGCTGAATCGTTCCAGCTGCCGAGGCTCTGTTAATTACATCATATTTTCCCGGAGACATTCAGCTCAGACTTGCCAAGTGCCCGCATCTGGAGGCTGCCTGTCATCCTGCTGGGGGAAGCGCCTCTCCCCGGGCAGCTCAGTTAACTGCGAAAGGACAAGCTATCCCAGGAAAGCAGCTTGTTCAGGCCAGCTATCTGAGGCAAATCTCTAGCATCACCATGCCTTCCGTTACCATAGAGATAAGAGGTGCCAGGGGCTGGAGAGGGGCTCCCGGCGCCGGCGCGGGGTGTCAGGAAGGAGGTCGGTCAGTGTGCACAGTACGAACCTGAAGAAAAGGCAAGTCCATCCTATCTGGAAGGCCGGGCAGTGTGGCGGGCGAATGGGGAGAGGGAGAAGAGTTGAGAGGCCATGGACAGCAAGCAAAGAGAAACAAAGAGGCATTGTGAAGAACCAGCCACAGTGGCCTCCAAAGCAAAGCCTCTGAACACCTACTAAGGCTGGGGCCGTAAGAAGCAGCTATGAGGACCGTTGCTCTGCGGGCCTCCACTCCTCCTCATAACCGACTCTGCCGAAATCCACTCACGCGTCTTCCTCTTCTCCGTCTCATCCCTTCTCTGCAACAGACTGAGAAAACAAAGCCAGCTTTGCATGACACTTCCTGTTCTTCCAGAAATTCCTGAGACACCCTTCCCTGATTACGCATACTAGAAGACAGCTTTTGTGGTGTCTCTTTCTTACGCTCTGTTCTTATCTGTATTTCTGACCCTCCCATTTACCTACTTCTCATTTCTAAGATTTCTAAAATCTATGTGTACATATGTGTGTGAGTAGACACAGATGCATGCGTAAGGTGCCTAAAATGCTGAGTGCAGAAGAGAGAGCCCCTGGACTTGTGAGCATTTGGAAGACACCCAGTGGGTCTGGGGGACTGAGCTTCAGGCCTCTGCAAGAGCACAAGTGCTTGGAACAGCTGAAATGCCTCCCCAAGCCTCTTTCTATTTTCTCTCAGCCTGGCTTCTCAAGCAAGTATCCAGGGAGAAGAAAGGTCCAGGGCTATAAAAAAAAAAAAAAAAAAAAGCTTTGAGATACTCCCTAACGTCCATTCCCTGCGGCCAGCCTCTGGCCTCCACAACAGGGTCTATATTAAGCAACCTCAGCTCAGCCTGTCTTTCCCAACCCCAACATTCCTCAGAGAGGCTCCAGGATTTGCATACATATTTTATTTGAAATCCGCCATCCAAATATTTATTTCCCAATGTGTGGTACTTACTTTATGTTTTCTCCCTGACCTCTCATGCACTTTAGTTTAAGTTCAAGGCATGTTCCATGTAAACATGCATACATGTTATGTATATGTACAGCTATCACACATGTATGTGCATTTGATGCTACAGTTTACGTGAAAATAAGGTTAAAATCTTCCCACGTTTTAACACGCTATGAACGTGAACCAGCCAACTAAGTCACTGTTTGTAAATTTGGAAATCAAGATTCTTCTAGTTTTCAGGAACTGAGTGAGGACACTGCAGGACTGCAGCAGTGAGTAAGGACAGCGCAGGACTGTGCAGAACCGCATCACTGAGCAAGCGCAGCGCAGGACTTCACTGGTGTTGCAGCTGTGCGTCACAATGCTTGTGAAATGGCACGAAAGCACAGCGTTGTTTTTCCCTTCACATCTTTAGTGTCTGAGGCGTTTGTTTCTTTGTTTGTTTGTTTGTTTGTTTGTTTTGAGACAGGGTCTCCCCATGCGTCTCAATGGGCCTCAACCCCAGCAGTGTTCATTCACACTTCTGTAGCAAGTGTCAGGCATACAGGCCTGTGCCCCGCACCAGCTGAAGGCCTGTGAGTGAAGGGCTGGATTCAAGGATCAGCAAGAGCCTGCCTGAGTGCAAGATGTCCTCTAATGCAGGGAAAATGCCCTGAGATGGTAGTAAAGTAAAGAGGTTACTGTCACCCTAAGTGACAGTGGCTTTAGCTCTGGTTTTAGTGTCCTGGTTGCTTTCCAAGTGGCTGTTAATAAAAAGGTCTGGGGATACAACTCACTTGCTAAGAGTGCTTGCCTAGCAGGCACACAGCCCCGTGTTCCCGCACATGCCAGACGTGGTGGCACACACATGCAGTCCTGAGCACTGGGGGGACAGGCAGAATGGTCAGAAGTCTAAGGCCATTCTCGGTTACGTAGAAATTTGAGGCCTGAGATACATGAGTTGGTGTCAAAAAAAAAAAAAAAAAAAGGTGGGGAGGGGCAATTTGAACCCTTACTAAATTATCATCATTGATCCAACTTTAACATAAAATTTCCTGCTACTCCCCACTCAGGAATCCAAATCAATTTGATTAAGGGGTGGCCTAAAATTGGAAAGCCAGCTATCAACAAACCATTACCATTTATATATCATTTATCTCAGCCAACCTGCTGCCTACAGAGGCTGACAAGGTTGAACCACCATCTGTGGTTCCTGGTTTCAGCTTTTTTTTGTTGTTCTTGTTCAGTGAAATAACTTCAGCTGCGTCATTTATCAACTCTGTAAAAATAAGTGATATAAATTATGAATGAATTGTATATTAATAGTTATTTTTTATATGTTGATATTTATATACTAAAAATACTTGCCTTGTGACCAATAATCACAGTTGAGAACCCTGAGTGTCACAGGTCCCTTGGTGCCCACTGTCCTGACTTCAGCTTCAGCCCTGGAAAGACCTGTGTCTTCTCTCTGATTGTCCTTGCTTGTGATCAGCTTTCAAAGTTGCTCCACGATCTCCTAAGGCTCTGCTCTGGCGAATTCTCCTTCCAGTCCTAAGCAACAAGCTCTTGTTTCACTGACCCTACATACCAAAGACCTAAGAGGCCACTGTTGTCTTACAGGGGCAGATTTACATCTAATTTTGAATTTGTAAAGTCTTAGTGAAGCAGTATAAAAATGTTACTTGGACATAAAGGTTCTACTGAGCTATACTCAGTCAACTCCCCTTTCACGGCAATGAGCATAGTTAACATTCAGAATGCTTTGGAAGTGCTCTCTAGAATCAGGGGCGTCCCAAGACATCGGAACTCTCCGTGGGAGAAGAGCTGAAGTCCCAGGGGCTGTGTCACTAAACCCCTGCGCTTTGGGATAGAAACTGGGGTTGTGAGGAGAACTGGCTCCCCTTGCCTCACAGAAAAGACACAGCCTAGGAGGTAACCTTTGAAGTGTACAAGCAAAATAACAAATATACCAAAAGAAGACAGAAAACATCACAAGAAATTCCCAAGACCGTGAGAAAAAAAAAATCTGGGTCTCTTTTTCTCCCTCCTCAGACTGATTGGTCAGCAGAAGCAAAACAGAAACCTGAGCTAGGGAAAGTAGGAGCCAAATGGGACCAACTCCATGTGTATCTTGAGGGATTGTAGCAGGGAAAGGAAGGTGTTAAAGAATAGGAAATGAAGATGAGTCTACAGGTCCTGGAGGGCAGGGGGCTAGTGAGGGTACCAAGCCAGCCCTACGTCTACAGGCCTCTGCAGAAAGGGCAACAGGATGGCTTCCCTCTTCAGCTCTCTAGGCAGGCCCCAAATCCCTGAACAGAGGACAGAGAGCAGCTGACAAAGCAAGCGGCTTTCCCGCTCTAAGCCTGAAAGACGCCGTCTGTACCAGGCTTCCTCATGAACATCTGAAAGAAGGACTTCTTCGTTCTCACTCCATGAGCAGCTCGTTTGTCTTCAGTGGGTTCGTCCATAATCTCATCATTATCGCTATGGCCCTCGGAGGACTCCTGACTTGCATTCATCAGCCAGGCCCCTCATCGCTCACCAGATTCCTTACACTTTTACCGAGCCCCAGGGCATCCTAACTTACTTGAAAAATTAATAAACCTCCCCCCCTCTTATCTTACCTTATTAATGTCTGTCATCGTAACCCATTATCCCCTGCACATCATCAGAGATCACTGAAGGGTGCAATGGTCACCAGCTTGTGCCTCCAATTCTATCCTAAAACTGGACCGCCTCTCTTTGAGTGATCAGAAAGAAAAAAATGGCCTTCATGGGCCTGCATGAGCGTGCGGCAGCTTTGCTCAGCAGCTCAGACAGCACCATGGAGGGAAGGCAGGAGGACTCTCAGGCTTCAACTAAAGGCCATTAAGGCCCATTAAGTTGTTCTCCCCTCCTCTACCTCCCCCCTCCCTCTCCTGTGCACCCTACTAAATCTGACTCATTAGCTTTGAATGTTTTGAAATACTGGTACATTAATCACTTGTGTTTGCACACAGTTTATGCGGGTTGTTGGTCATGGTTTGTAGTTATACTAGCTGTCTCCCTTGCTTACTTAAAGGTACAATCCAATTGAAAATAAAGATTTTTGCAGGTTTGCTCATTACACACAGTGTCGGCAGCTGGTGAGTGTCTTTTGCAATTCATCAGAGGCCTCCCACACCACCTGCTCACGGCATCCTGCAAACAGCTGGCTCTGGTAAGTACCATAAGCTATTACCTTATATAGCAAATAAATAAATAAATGGATGGATAGGTAGACAAATAAATTAATTGAATTGTCAGCTCCGAATCCCTGCTATTTGAAGGATAAAGGGTCTATTTTTAGAGAAAAAAAGTAACTTTATCGTCCCACTTTAATGACAAAAAAAGGAGGGGCTGGAAGGAGATGACACAAAACTTTGAATGGAAATGGTTTGTCATTTGGGAAGCAAGGAACCACAGAGTAAATAGAAAGACAGGCTCCCAGGCTGGCAGTGTGGCTGGGGGTAGGATGGGAGATGAGGGGTGAATTTATCTGCCTGATGGATTTTTTTTCCCGTTATCTTATCTAACAAAGCCACAGGGACACTCTGCAGAGGTGGAGCTCTGGTCACAGATGTCTCGGGGTTGAGAAGCTGGTTCTTCTCTTCGGCATTGTTGGGACTTTGTGACTATGTGATTAGCGTACGTGCTTGTGAGTGTGTTTGCAATGCCTGTCTGATGGTAAATGTGAGCTTCTGCTCTACCCCAGCATCTGAGGAAAGGCTCCAGCTGACAGAACCTGACTGTGGCGCACAGGCGTTAGCACATAGTAGGAAGGACGGCATTACACAGGAGATGTGTTCTTGACTAACTTGTGGCAGGACATAGCGATACAGAAAGTTAGGGGAAGGAGGGCTGGGTGTTCGGCAAGGTGTCATTCTGAACAACTTCTGAGTTTTTAGCACATCCAGAATCTTCTTGAAGTCTCCATGGAAACCTCATCATGTGAGGGTCTTATGAGAATCGCCTGATGCAGCTGACTCTCACTAAGGGAGAAACGATGCATGACATCTGTCAGATAGAGACGCTGCTTCAAGTGGTATGCTGCCATCCGGAGGGAAGGGACAGGGTGAGCTCAGCTCCTGACCTTAACAGGAGTCTTGCTCCAGGGAAGCCAAGAGTAGTCAGACACTATGGGTACATGGAGGGTGGTGGGAAGGGCATGTGATCAGGCTTGAAGGGCATCAGACACCAAGTAATCAGATATGCATATACTGCCAGGGATTTGAGCAACACTGGGTTAGCAACTATGTTAATGGGTTTGGTTTTTTATCCTGCTAACAAAACACCTTAGTCTAGCCGCTTAAGAAATTGTTTTGCTTAACTCATGTCTTAGAAGAATCAAGGGTCTGGTGCTTCCTCAGCTTGGGTCTGGTGAAGCTGCTCTTGATATAGCATGTCACAGCAGGGATATGCGCAGGATCAGGCGAGCACCTTGTCAGCAGGAAGCCAGGGAGAACTGCGCCAGGCTAGGCTCGGGCTTTGAGAAATCATCCCAGAGAAGACATCTCGGAAGCCAGCTTTCCCCTCCCTCAGGCACCGCCTCTTAAAAGACCATACTACACTGTACACCTAAAGAAACTAATCAAGAGGGAGGACTCTTGCTAAAATGCTTAATCCCTATCCAGAAAGGCAAAGAGGATGGACATTAGAAGAAGGAGAAAACAAGGAACAAGTCAGGAGACTGACACAGAGGACCTCTGAAAGGCTCTGCCCTGAAGACTATCAATGCAGATGCTGAGACTTATGGGCAATCTTTGGACAGAGTGCAGGGAATCTTATGAAAGAAGTGGGAAACAGTAAGATCTGAAGAGGTCAGGAACTCCACAAGGGGAGCAACAGAACCAAAAAATCTGAGCACAGGGGCCTTTCCTGAGACTGATACTCCAACCAAGGACCATGCATGGAGATAACCTAAGACCCCTGCACAGATGTAGCCCATGGCAGTTCAGGGTCCAAGTGGGTTCCAAAGTAATAGGAACAGGAACTGTCTCTGACATGAACTGATTGGCCTGCTCTTTAATTACCTCCCCCTGAGGGGGGAGCAGCATTACCATGCCACAGAAGAAGACAAGGCAGCCACTCCTGATGAAACCTAATTGACTAGGATCAGAAGGAAGGAAAAGAAGACCTCAGTGGACTTGGGGAGGAGCATGCGTGCAGAGGGGGAAGGAAGGGAGGGATTGGGACGGGAGGAGGGAGGGAACCATAAGGGGGGATACAAAGTGAAAAAAGTGTAATTAATAAAGAATTTTTAAAAAAAGACCATACTCCCTCATTCCCCCTACCTCTGGAAGCAAGCCCCAGCCGAGACACACAGGGGCTAAGCCACAGCTAAGCAGAGCAGCTGGATCCTTGCTAAAACCAAATGATGAATGGAAGTGGATGAATCCAGACCTATAAAGTCAGGGCCTTTGGATTCAGAAGAACCTGACTAGACTTGGGTCAACTGAAGAATCCCTTCCCCCAACCCCTGTCATAGCTTACAAAATGGCTCACTCTGATACAGTCAATCAAATTTTGGCTGTGTCTCTGACTTGTTGATGTCTGCATTGGACAGGTCAGGCATCTACCTCAGCATTCTTCAGCTTCCTCGATCACGCATTTGACTGAGAGTCCCAGAAATGGTTATTTTATAATGTGGCTGATTCTATTTTGATTTTTCCAGCTCTATTTTTGTTATTGCGTATTTGCTTTTAGGTTTTCACGGAATGGATTGACATGGGAATACATTTCATAGCTTACCAAACTGCAAAGTTGGAAAGTTATATTCGTGCATCTTTCTTTCTGTAATGTGGCAAGAAGTTTTCTATAAAGAACCGCGGCTCTGTGTGGTCGGCCAGCAGCCTCAGCAGGACCCAAGGATCACGTCAGAAACACAGACCTCTACACTCAGAATCCACATTTGACTGTTAAGATCCCCAGCGGACATGCTTGCACACTGAAAGGTCCGCAAAGCCCTGCTCTCCCATGTCCTTGATTCTTTCAGGTCAAAAGTATGTGATAAAGATTCGCCACCAGCCACATCAATACTGAAGCGATGCTCAGAATCCAAATGAGAGCATGCAAACCAGGCAATTCCTCATGAGCTCTTTGGAGATGCAGCACAGTGAGACAGAAAGGCGTGAGCACGGATGTCTGCGTTGACACTGTGACCCTGCAGCTCCAGAGAATCCCAGCTTTGAGCTAGCCGTGCCACTGGGGCTGCTTCTTTATCTGAGAAAGAAGAGGGCTGAACACATAGCTCAGCGAGTGGGGTAAAGCGTTTGCTGTGCCAGCACGAGGACCTGAGTTTGACCCCCAATATCCACAATATAGGTTAAAAAAAAAAAAAAAACAAGCTGGACATACTGATGTTAAGTGTGAAATCCCAATGCTGGAGAGATGGAGCCAGTTGAATACCTGACTCACTGATCATCCAGCCTAAAACTAGTTCTCCAGGCCAAAGCCAATGAGAGACCTGTGTCAAAGGAAGGAGGGGAAAAATACACCCAAGGTTGTCTTCTAGACTACACACATGTACACGCACCCACTTGCACACATTCATGCATGCACACACGCTCATGCACACACACATAAGGGAGATGACAGCAGCATTGGCATCAGTCTTCAAGTTCAGAAGTGAGGGCTTCTGGGTAATCACGTTGTACGGTCTAAAATGTCTGTGTGTATATAACGGGACTGTGGCAGGAGTAAGTGGCGGGAGTGTGAAAGCATTCATCCTTTGGATGAAAAGGAGAACTCCATCCTGACAGTAAGAAAGAAAAAAAAAATGAACCCAGGGATGCTCTGATGGGACTGTTGATATTTTCACTAGTGGAAGGCGATAGACCAGCTCACAAAATTGCCAGCCCTTGAAGACGATAAGGGAGGTGTCAGATACAGAGAATTGGATAGCAGCTGCTGAGAACTGATGATTTGCTGAAGCAAAATTATGACCATCCATGTGGATATCTGATAATTCAGGTAAATGTAGGGAAGCCAGGCGGCATTCTAGGCAGTAATTAAGATGCTGATCTTCCGCAGCTGGTGGGTGGACAGAGCAGACAATGACACTGTTAACTGGGGAAGTATCAGCATGTCAAAGCAAATTAAACCCTCATCCTAGAATGTTTCTAATACAGAGATCAAATAGGGAAAGCACAAGACACTGAGGCCTGGGGTATCTCAGGGACAAACTTGGCCATTTTACTGTCAGATTTTCCTGAGCCTTCTGGGTCCACAGAAGAGGCCCACTCCCTTTTTTAGAAAGTGTAACTCCTCCCAACTTGCTTGATGATCATTCAGAGACCTCAGATAAAGCAGGCGTCAGCAAGAATGTGTCAGAGGTCCCCAGGGCCACCCTCAAGTTTGATGTTTGGCTAGGCAGGTCCACAGGACCCAGCATATGGTCCTACTCATGGCTGTGATTTATCATGGCTCAAGAATACAGAGCAAAATCAGCAAAGGGAACAGAGCATGGAGGGAGTCCCAAGGAACCCAGGCACAAGGCTTCTCAAGTCCTCAGTGGGCACTGGGCTCCAAAGGAAGACAGCGAGAGGTTGCGTGGGCTTTACAGCCTTGGTTCATGCCATATAATACCACTTCTAACCTTCCTGTTCAAAGCAAGTTATTCGGTCATCCCAGGCTCAACACGAGAAGAGTTGATTCTGCGTGCTAACGGAAGTAAATGACAAACAAGAATGGAGGCATTCGGCACATTTCTCAACTCACCACATCACAGTCATCAGCGTGTTTCCTCTGAGTTCCACACCATGTGTTTATCACTCTGTTCTGTCCTCCTGGAGCTATGCTTTGTCACTAGCCCTTTTTTTGGGGGGGGTAATATCTTGATCAACAGAAGATGCTGGAGTGACCCTGCATATCCACAGCCCCAGCTCTAGACTTCTCTGATTGCTTCCATTGGTTTATTTATTTATTTATTTTTATGGAATGGATACCAGCAGATCTGCATGCAGGAGGTCTGGTCCTCCAAACCTTCCCAGCTCTCCTGGACCAGGTCTAGCCTCCCTGCATCCCCAGAAATTGTCTGCACCACCCAGTGGGCTACCTCCTGAAGAGAAGCTCCATCTGTGCCTTCTAGTCGGTTTCTACATTACCAGCCCTCTGTGTGTTCCCATAGCAACCACATCTTCTCCAAGGTGATCTGGACCTCAGCTGCAGAGGAAGACGGTAGGCATCTCAGGTCCCGAGCTCTCAGTCCTCTCTATATTGAGCTTCATTTGGGACTATCAGTGGACACCATCTCCCTTTATTTCTGCATTCATTAGACACCTCTTGTTTATGCTTAAATGCATTTTACTACTTCACACTTCTCTGGAATAAAATAACTTTCTCTGTTCAGCTTATTGCTATAGCTCTGGCTCTCCACTGGACTCTGATGCCATGCCCTAAAGGACAGGCTTTGCCCTGTGGCCTCTTGTAGAAAAAAAAAAAAACATGGCAAAATCTTAGTGTGATGAATCACCAGAGAGTTGCTGTTACAGTAAGAGTACACAGAATGTGCAGCAAGAGAGCATCTAGCTAATAAATGGGTGATGTGTTCGTGAGAATGGAGACTGAGAGCTTGGGACACAGAAGTGGACAAAGGGGCAGTCATAGTAAGTGGGGCAGAAATGCCAGAGAGCCCTGTAAGATACTGAAGGGGGACAGCTCTTAGAATCTTGGAAGAAATAATGGTCCCTGTGATTAGACCAACTGATGTGTGGACGCAAGTCTCAGGGAAGCCTGGTGGTGACATCCTGAGCAAGTGAGGAGACCCTTTACCAGTCAGTAGTGTACCGCAAGAGGTCAAGATGCTTTCCCACAGGAAGGGGGTCTCACTGACATTGCTGAGAAGTTCAGTGGGGACCATCCTTTGTGGGCCAAAGCTGGGGCCAGGAAAGCAGAACTAAGTGTTCCTGGAACAGTAAGATCTCAAAATAGCAACAGCATGGGGATAACACCGTGTCATCGAAGGCAAGGTCAGAATGGTAGCCAAGAACTGTCAGAGTGCTTTAGACATGGCCTCAGAGGAAGAGGGGCAGACAAAGCTCATGGGGTTGGTACTGTTACCCACTAACTGAAAGGGGAAACAGATGGTCAAGACTGCAAGTCACTATTCAAATGTAACATTATAACTGACAGACAGGCTAACAAGTAGTGCCTAAGGTGACATCATGACTGACTGACATAAGCCAGTGCTGAGCTCCACAACAATTCAAGGAGAAGCCAGGTCGCCAAGGTAACAGAAGCTGCAATACCACAGCCAGTGCCTTCAACAGTGTTTTCTTCTTGTTTCCCCAAAGTGACCACAGCAATTTATTTACCCAGACAACTTGCCGGTGAAGAGATAGAAACACCAAAACCTTCCAAGGCTTAATGGGCCCAAAGTGCCATGGTGTCCCTTCATTAAGATAAGGAAGCCTGGCGACTGGGCACAGTACTTATTGAGATTATTAAAACTCTATAGGCCCAAGAATACCTCCAGTGGTTATTGCTTAATATTCAAATTTTACGAGGATGTTAACCCCCATGTTGAAATTGACCTTGATACCCAGATGCCCAAAGCATTGTCATGCCCTCTTTATAATAGTGAATACTGAGACTAATGATGACCTCGTTCCAATTCTCTAAGGGTTCATGTCCTTGCACCGAAGTATAAGCAGTATGGATACACTTGATGATCCCAGAACTCTTATATCGGTTTCTTTATTTGTACAGTAAGAGCTGTTGTGGTGAGGAAAGCCTATGGAAGCCTCGTGGCCCACAATAGTACATATTAAATAATGTCACAGCCCAAGGACAAGATCAACATCCAGTCCCATCAGCAAAGTTTTAATGAATGTGGTGATGGCAGCAGCCATACCATGCTATTTAATTTTACCTCCCTACCCTTTACCTAAATGATGATAACAATGGATGGCTGACTCTTCTGCTACTGATGATGAACGTTTCACCAACTGCCCTTCAGGGCTCAGAGGAAGACTGCATTTAAGCATTTGTCAATTTACTTGGTGATTTCTTTCCTTCCTATAAGTTCAACATCCACCTCTCAATACCCCTGAAAACACAATGATGAGTCTCACTGTGGGCCTACTTCTACACACCAATGTCATAACGCTGACTAAAGAGAATTTGCCATTGCTGCTGCTGTTCTAGTCATGGTCCTGGTTAGAAAGAATGACTGGACTATGTCAGCTCCACAATTCAGAGGCCTCAGAGTAAATCAAAAGGCAAGAGCAAGCAAACACCAGCCTTTACCTCTCTACTTCCTGACTGTGTATGCACTCTGACCAGTCCCTCACATTCCTGCACATTCCTCCTGCCTTTAAACTGTGTGTCAAAATAAACCTTTTTTTTAATGAAGTTGCTTTGTCAGGTGTTTGATCACAGCAATGAGAGAAGTAACTAATACACCTTCTAAAAGGAAAAACAAATTATTGTGTCTTATACTGCAAGTCTTCTAAAAAGCATTAGTGTGTCAGCGTGGTTAGAGCTGCTACACAGACCAGAAGGCACAGTAGACTGCCTGTTACAGGAAAAAGAAACACAGAAAAACTATACCAGGTGCCCACTTGGACCTGCTTCAGGCAAGGTTACTGTCCCACAAGCCCAGAGACAGCCCAAAGCTAATGAACGGGCAATAGTAAAAAGCCATAGTCCTTTCAACAATTCAGAAAAATTTCAAAGAACATTCCACTGTAAGAATTCCCCCACAGGACACCAATCCACACATAAATACTTCAACCTAAAATTTGTTTTGCCTACAAGAAGTGTAGGGATAAAGATGGAGCAGAGACTGAGGAAATGACATGTCAATGTGGGTCCTCGGACATAGGAGTAGGGGCTGTCTCTGACTCTGTTGCCTGCCTCTGGGTTCTTTTCCCCTAGCTGTGCTGTCTGGTCTGGCCTCAGATAGAGAGGATGTGCTTAGTCCTCCTGCAGCTTAAGGTGCCAGGGGGTTTGATAGACCTTGGGGGCCTCCCCTTCTCTGAGAAGGAAAGGAGGAATGGGATTAGGAGGGACATGAAGGTGGGATTGGGAGAGAAGGAGGGAAAGGGCTGGGATCAAGCTGTAAAGTGATTAGATAGATGATAGATAGATAGATAGATAGATAGATAGATAGATAGATAGATAGATAGATAAATAGATAGATAGATAGATGATAGATAGATAATAGATGATAGATAGATATAGATAGATAGATAGATAGATGATAGATGATAGATAGATAGATAGATAGATAGATAGATAGATAGATAGATAATAGATGATAGATAGATAGATAAATAGATAGATAGATAGATTGATAGATAGATAATAGATGATAGATAGATAGATGATAGATAGATAGATAGATAGATAGATAGATAGATAGATAGATAGATAATAGATGATAGATAGATAGATAGATAGATAGATAGATAGATAGATAGATAGATAGATAGATAGATAAAAATAATCCCCCCACAGAGTGCCAAGGGAGGTTCAGTGCCAGCTGAAACCTCCCTTGGTAATGCAGTCTGCTGGACCTTCTCTCTGCATTCACATCCCCATCTTGGAGCTGTCTCCAGTCAGGAAATGCTCCATCTCTGAGCTGGTTTCCAAGGGGCCTGATCTGTCTGTACCCAGTCGAATTCTGAATCTCACTCTATCTGCCTCTTTATCTTCATTGCTTCTGAGTGTTGCTGTTACTCTTAATGCTTCCTAGTAAGATGTCCTTCGAAAGGAAAAAAAATGGCAAAAGTAGAATCAAGTAGCACCTCACAGGTGAAGGGATTCCTACATCCACTGCTTATGATGAGCCTCTATCTGCTGACATGTGATGTGTTTAGATTTTGTAACAAGGTCCAGGATGGCGAGTACGGTGTTGTCCCATTTGGTGCTAGCAGTAAAACCGTAAGAGGTATTCCGGGGTCATAGTAACCAGAAAATTACCAGAATCAATTAACCAATTGAATCAATCAACTAATTAAACATAGTCAGTCCTCTGGATCTGTGTGCTGCCATCCTTGGAGTCAACCAGCTACAAACTAAAGAATCTCTTATAACTGGATTTGTACTTAGCATGTACTGATTTCTCTCTTACCAGCCACCCCTATGTGACACATAACTACAGCAGTCACGCTGTGCCAGCGGTGAGGGTACTCAGGGACGACGGAAGGCATAATTACACGCCATACATTTCAGTGATGATGAGCAGCAGGAGTCCCAGAAGATGGAGTAATCACAGATTTATATACACACACCACACCCTGCTTCTCAGGATTGTCTCCACCTTTAAGCAAGGTGTAACTACAGGGGGATGTATATAGATGATATGCAAATGCTGTGCTGTTTTTGATAGATGCGCATCCACAGAGTTTGCTGTCCTGGGGAGGAGATGATCCCAGTCGACCAAGTAAGCAAGCTGAGTCAAATGATGTTGACTTCCTGGCGGGACATAGGTATTGGTGAACATTTATCTAACTTACACCTGAAGAACTGTTCTAGGACCTACATGAGCCAACAGGCCAGTCAGCAAATGCCTACAAGAGGCTTGATTTCAATCCCCAGGAGCCAAAAGAGCTGAAATCCGGACATGATGTCACATGTTTATAATCCAACATTGTAGAGGCAGACATGATCAGAACCTTGGGACTCTCTGCTTAGCCACCTAGCCTACTTGTGAGCTACAGGCCGGTGAGAGACCCGGTCTCAAACACACAAGGTAGATAGCACCTGGGGAATGGTACCTGGCGCTGTCCTCTGTCCTCCCCACATGCATGCAGACACATATACATACATGTGCATGTACGCATCACACCACATTGTGTCCACGAACTGGGAATACATGAGCAGAGGAAAGCATGGTAAATCCTGGAACTACTCCCGCCCTGGGTATTCTTGGCTCTGTCTCATGAGAGCAAGAAGTACTGGTCAGAAGCAAGGCAAAACAGTCATTCTGAGGATAAAGAAGGACACCCACAGGGATTGGGTGCTGCATGTTCCTCTTCAACCAAAACTGTACTGAACAGGTCACTCTCAAATCCAGACTCCCACATAAGAGCCTTCAGAGCCTGAGAACAGACTCCCCAGGTCCAAGAATACTCACAGGATAGGATGAGCTCCTAGGACCCCAAAGGCAAGGAAAGCAGTCCTATTCATGGCCAAAAGAGTCACCTAAAAGTCTGAAAGCACTGGAGACTCTGATAATACATTTGAGTAATTATATAAAATCCAGCACCATTCCCAAATGCTCTTTAAGATAACACAGAAAACAGATTTTCTTCACATTACACAAGTGTGCGCAGGGCTGGGGAAACCTAAAATCTGGAAAATGACTTAGCAAAACATGTCTATACTTCTCCAGTGTCTTTAAGGGAGGGAAGACATCATTCCATTCCATCCTGTCTCTTCCTCATCCTGACTACTGGTGTGCAGTACAAAGGGCTGCCAACTCTAGGCTGCATTTTCCAAGCTTATATATGCAGGATTTGGCGAATAGGAGCACTGAGAGATTAAAGTGTAAGAGAAAAATGGAGTCTTTTGCCCCTCCTCAAGGGACACGTCCATACCAAGTATGTTTTCTTCACAACTCCCATCACCACTGGAGAAACCCCACAAGTACCTACCTAAAGCCATGGGACACTAGCTGCACTGACACCTCCTGATGACCCTCAGCTTCATGAGGACATCTCTGTTGTCAATCATCTCTGGGTTACTCAGTTTCTCCTGGTAGGGACACTTCTCAGATCTTTGACCACTCAGGGAGACTGGGGCTATAGCTCAGTTGGTTGAGAATTTCCCTTACATGGCAAAAATGAAGCCCAAGGCTCCATCCTCAGAACTGCATTAAAACCAGGTGTGGGAGGGGTGCAGGGGGATCAGAAAGCCACAATTACCCTTGACTTCATAGTGGCTTACAAGAGATCTCATCTCAAAAATAAGAGATGGCTCAGCAGTTAAGAGAACTGGCTGTTTTTCCAGGGGACCCCGATTTGATTTCTAGCACCTACATGGAAGGCTCACAACTGTAACTCAGCGTAGAATCCAATGCCTTCTTCCTCATCAGACACTGCACACACATGGTGAAGACATTACACGCAGGCAAAACACCATGCACATTGCATGGAATTAAAAGGATGATGCTATGAAGCATAAGTTTGCAGAAATAACCTATAATCGATAGAAAAAGAATTATAGACTTGAAAGCAACTGGACCTATGGGTAATGTGGTGGCTGGATTGTGAAAAACTAAAATATAAATGACTGTGATGCCTGAAAAAAATGAAGTAGCACGGTCAATAAAATGTGTGGTGGGAGAAAATATTTCTGAAATAAAGGAAGATTTGCATGTAGAACTCATCAGGCTCACCTTATACTAGCAAAAACCTCACAGCCACCACCACCACCATCATCATCATCATCATCATCATCATCACCATCATCACCAACAATACCACCACCAGCAGCAGTAGCAGCATCCACTGCAAATGAGACTCTAGCAAATTTTTACACTTGAAATATATAAAAAAAAATGTGAAATAAGAATTCAGACAGACGTAATAATTTTTCAGCATAATAAAGAAGCTCGATAATTTTGAGAGTCTTCAGGAGACATGTGAAACAGTCAAAGGTGGTGCTGCCGGGTCTACAGAATGCAAGGGAAGAGATTCCCATACGCACGTGAGTGAGTGCGCATGTGTGGGAGAGGAAATGAGAGGATGTCACAGAACAACTGGGAAATATGGATGCCTCTTAGAAACAAGCGGAAAGTTTGTCTGCCAATTGAGAGAAACTGAAGTAATTTTGACGCCTGCTCAATGCATCGTATTACTTAAGAAGCTGCAACTGTGAAGGTTCAAAAGAGGCGTATATCAGTTCTTGATACCGCGCGTCTAGTGCAGGACGGAAGTCTCAGAGCGTCTTCAGAACAGAAGGGTTAGATAGGTGGAAAGAACGCACGCGGGGCAGCCTCCTTATCCTAACCGAAGCCCGACGGTGCCTGCATCTGAAGGATGTATAAATATATTTTTATCTGGGAAAAGAAGCAACACTCTAAAGCATACAGGGGAACAAAAAAGCTGAAATGCTTAACAATGAAACATGTTTGGTCAGTCCGCATTCTTTGTTGAGTTAGTGAGTTTCTAGTTTTACAGAAAGTTGAAAGAATAATGCTGAGAATGCTTGTACACCCTACCCAGAATCCTGTGTCATGATAACGTACTATAGCAATAGATAGAACCCAGGTTCGTGCTGTCTTTCCCCAGTTTCTAGTTCTTTTGCCCGGAAATAATTCCTGGGTCTATTTAGATTCCATGGCCTTGGTTTCTTCCTTGGTAAAGAGCTGTCAGTGTTTTCTCATAATTAGACCAGGAATCAATACCCATTATGTTGTTCCCAGTGGCATCCCTCCTATGACTACAGTAAGGTGGATCTATTTTCTTGCAAGAAATTTCATTCTCTTTTGTGATAAAGATGCATCTTTAGGAATAAACTCTACAATTTTTGTCAAATTCTCTTCCTCGGCCTCCAAGTCATGAAATAGATTTTACTTCCATGCTATTTCATGTCTCTATTGGCTATTCCTGTAAAATGGCTACATAGTGCATTTACATTGCCTCCCTTCTATTTAAACAAGAAAACTTTTATCTCTATATCTTAATTTATCATATCAATGTAGACTTCAACATGCCTACTTTATATATGGATAATGTTAAAATTGTTCTTTAATTTGATGTTCATACCAACTCAGAGCCAGCCAGTGGGAGCCACTGAGAACTGGTTCTGTGCCCTTATCTCTCCTTGAGCAATTCCTGACACAGAAGACTCCTCTCACTTCCCTGCTGTCTGTCCCAAGCCTTGGAATCAGAGCACAAACGCAAGCCCTACTAAAAGAATCAGGGGCCCTGGGAGAATCTGACAGCCAATGTCAAGTGAACACACAGCTACTGGGCTTTCATTATCCCCAAACCCTGAAGATGAGCAGAGCTACAGAATGGACATGTATAATATATATGTATATTATATATTTATATATTTTATATTATATTATAAAATATTATATTAAAATATTATATTATAAAATATTATATATTATATATTTATAATATATTATATATATACATATATGTATGTATATATATTCTTTTAGGAAAACCCACACCAATCTGCCATTACAGGGGATTTTGTTTTGTTTTGTTTTTGTTTCTAAGTGTTTCCAATAAAATACAAAATGCCCATTTAAATTAGAATTCATATAAATGGGGGAGCTGGCAAGATGGTTCAACATGTAAAGTTGCTTGCTGCCAAACCTGAGTTTGAGCCCTAGAACCAACTTTGGAAGAAAACTAAATCCTACAAGTTGCCCTCTGACTTCCCCATGTGTGTACATACAAAATAAATATAAAAGAAAATGTTTTAAATTTCCAGATAACGAACAAATATTTTCATATGAATGTGGTCTAAATGCTGGCTTGTACTTTTGTTTGTCAACCTCAGTTCTAGCTGTCTCCCACCTTTCCCACAGATTGATAACTTACTCTGGACCGGAGAGTTGGCTCAGAGGGTAAATAAAGCATTTGCAAAACAAATATAAGAACCTAGGTTCAGATCTCCAGAACCCATGTAAAGGTGCCATGACACTCTCTATCTATAGCCCCAAAATTCCTGTAGAAAAAAAAAAGGGAGGTGGAGACAGGCAAATTCAGAAGTCTGTGGGCCAGCTAGTCCAGTGTAAACAGCACCAAACAAAATACCCTGCTTCTGTAGGTTTTATGTCCTTGAGCCTAACCTGGGCCCACAGGGGCTCACAGAGACTTAACCACCAGCCAGAGAGCACGCATGGCACAGACCTAGCTCCCGTGCACATATGTCACAGATGTGCAGCTGGGTCTTCATGTGGGACTCCTAATTGTCTCTGACTCTGGTGCCTGCCTTTGGATCACTTTCCCCTAACAGTGATGCCTCTTCTAGCCTCAAAAGAAGAATACGTGCTTAGTCCTACCACAACTTGACATGCCAAGGATTGTTGACAGCTAGCTGGGTGAGGCCTCCCTTTTTCTGAGGAGAAAGGGAGAAGAAGGGGTGGATAGCAGGGGAGAGGAGGGGAGAGTGAGAGACTGGGAGGAGAGGAGGGAGGGGAAGCTGTGATCAAGTTGTAAAATAAATAAATTAATAATAAAAAATATACCCTGCCTCAAATAAGGAGAAGGCAACCCAGCATTTCCCTCTGACCTCCACACTCCACATACAAATACATATACACAATTGAATCCTGCACACACACACACAATTAAAAAGCCAGAGGGAGGTAGAGAGATTCTAAGTGATTAAGAACACTTGCTGCAGAGGAGGACCTGAGCTCAGTTCCAGCACTCACATCAGGGAGTTCACAACTGCCTGTAACTCCAGCTCCAGAGAATTCAGTGTCTCCTTCTGGCCTCCATAGGAACCTGCACTCAAGTATACATATATGCACATTCACATACACATACAAACATACATACATACATACATACATACATACATGTATACACACGTGCACACATAAATAAATACAATTAAAAGAAATCTCTAATAAATAAAAAAAGATAAATGGCTCCTAGTATTCTTTTTTTGTTTGTTTGTTTGTTTTTTTGTTTTTTTTTCTTTTTTTATTATTAGTTACATTTTATTAACTCTGTATCCCAGCTGTATCCCGCTCCCTCATTCCCTCCCAATCCCTCACTCCCTCCCTCATCTCCACCCTGCCCCTTTCCAAGTCCACTGACTGGGGAGGACCTCCTCCCCTTTCATCTGACCCCATTTTATCAAGTATCTTCAGGACTGGCTGCAAAGTCCTCCTCTGTGGCCTAACAGTACTGCTCCTCCCTTGGGAGGTGGGGAGGTCAAAGAGCCTGCCATTGAGTTCCTGTCAGAAATAGTCCCTGTTCCCCTTACTATGGGAAACCAACTGGTTACTGAGCTACCACGGGCTTCATCGGAGCAGAGGTTCTAGATTATATCCATACATGGTCCTTAGTGGAGTATCAGTCTCAGAAAAGACCCTGTGCCCAGATATATTTGGTCCTTGTGGAGCTCCTATCTTTTCCACGTCATACAAACTTCCCCTTCTTTCATATGATTCCCTGCACTCTGCCAAAGGTTTGGTTATGAGTCAGTATCTGCTTTCATACACTGCTAGCTATACCACTCCTAGGCATATACCCGAAATTTGCTCAAGTACACAACAAGGACATTTGTTCAACCATGTTTGTAGCAGCTTTATTTGTAATAACCAGAACCTGGAAACAACCCAGATGTCCCTCAGCGGAGGAATGGATACAGAAATCATAGTATTTTTACACAATGGACTACTACTCAGCAATCAAAAATGAGGAAATCATGAAATTTGCAGGCAAGTGGTGGGATCTAGAAAAGATCATCCTGAGTGAGGTATCCCAGAAGGAGAAAGACACACATGGTATATACTCACTCATATAGTCCTATAAGATATGATAAACATAATGAAATCTATACACATAAAGAAGATAAACAAGAAAGAAGACCCAGGGTAAGATGATCAATCCTCACTTAGAAAGACAAATGGGATGTGCATTGGACGTAGGAGAAAACAAGTAACAGGACAGGAGCCTATTGCAGAGGGCCTCTGAAAGACTCTACCTAGCAGTATATCAAAGCTCCCAATATTTTACCATAATTCTCCATCCTTCAGGATATAGCTCCTCCCTCCACCCCACACAGCCTTGCTGCCACCTCATACCCAGAACCCAATCTTCCTTGGCTTGCTTACTTCATTATAGCCTCCTGATGGTTTTTGATGATGAGTAATGGAGAGAAAGATGGGAAGATCATTATTTTTAAGGCTGTATGGGAAAGGGGAGGAAATGTGGTCACCATAGCAACAGATAACTCCCCATCTCCATGCTTGCCATGGTGAACAGTTATCGCTTGAACATAGGTGTGCAGGTGAACGCAGCTTTGCAGGTCTTAGCTGGCGTCTGCTTGGCTTCCTGAATATTCTCGTTCCACGTTTCCTTTCACAAACAGGCAGCAGTCACTGGGGATTCCTATTCCAAGGAGCAGTAGCTCAAGAGGCAAGCCTAAGCCTCTGTCCAAAGCAAGCCACCCTTGTTCACATTTACACTGCGCTGGTCAAATCATCCAAGCAGAGTTCAAAGTCAAGAGGTAGGAAAGGGAAGCATCCCTCCTGCTCTGAAGGTCAAGTGGGGGGGGGATGAGGAGCTAGGAACAAGGGGTGTGATTGGCCACCAAGCAACTGGATAAGAACAAGCACAGCCAGGCTACAGCAATACCTGACCTCTTCCTGGAGAGCAAACACCTGGCAAGACACGAGTTAAGGGAGAAAGAGTTCATCTTGGCTCATGGTTTAGTTCATCATGAGGAGAAATCAGGGCAGCTGGGCTGGAAGGCGGGCAGCTGAAGAAGAAGGCAAGGAAGCTGGAGAGGAAAACAGGGCAGCTGTGGGGAAGTCAGAGATGCTGGGGAGGAAGTCAGAGATGCTGCGGAAGAAGGCAGGGCAGCTGGCATGGCTTGAGACTGAAGCAGCAACCATGGAGAGCTGCTTGTTCACATCTGAGCAAACTAGGAAAGTGAATGAAGAATGCTGGTACCCGACTGGCTTTCTCCTTTTCACCTTTCTGTTCAGCCCATGAGGTGGTGTCACCCACATTAAGGGGCCTCCCCCCTTTCTTTAAACATCTCCGAGGAAACCCATGGATACTGTTGAGTTTAATGGATGACTCAGAATCCAGCAAAGTTGACATGGATTAACTGTCACACAGACATAAAGGATAGAACAATAAACACAAAGAAAAGAGAAAGCCAGACTTGTCTATGTATGACATACACATCTGAAACAAAATACAGCTGCTAAAGAGGAATAAAACAACAAAGGTCGCCGTTATCATCTGAAAATTTTGAACCTCAAACTCTATGCAGAATTCTGCTAAACTGGACAATTATTTTATCAAAAAGGCCTCCTTCCCCGACAAGACAACTTCCAAACTAGCTTTCTGAAAGGAACTGAACTCCGGTTCTTCTGCACAGCAAGCAAGCAGTCTACTACTGAGCCCCAGACCTAAAGCCCCTTTTTGAAAAGGTCAAACACTCATTTAATATAAATATAACAGAAATAATTCAGAGGGCTGCACTATTTTGAGACTTTTATCTCCTTGTCAACTTTGGAAAAAATAAGTCCCAAACAAAAATTAAACTGCATTGTATGACAGAGGAGAGAAAGTCAAGGCCAGCTGTGAAGACAGTGCCCCTGCCCAGCCCATAACTCACCGAAGACTGCAGCAAGGACCAGCTGTGGAAAGAGTGACAGATAATGTCATAACAAGAAGCAAGAAGCAAAACCACTCCTAAGGGACCACAGCATTCTACATTTTACCATTAAAGAAAGAAAAAAAAAAAACATCAAAACTGTAATTGTATTTTAGAAAATAGCAATAACAGGGAAACATTATATGTTTATATATATATGCATATATATATGCATATATGCTAACACTGGTATTTCTAATCAAAGGGGAAAAGATGTTGGAATAATTAGCTTGCCTTCGAGGGGGGGAGTAAATTTGTATCCTTACTACATAATTCCTTATGCCAAATGAATTCCAGATGGGTTTAAAATTAAAATATAAACAAAGAAATCCATACTTAGCCATAGATTTTTTTAAATATAGTTTAGGGTAGCCAATGTTTTTCTTATGTTAAGACAAAGGCAGAAACTAAAAGTTAATATTGGTATATTAGACTCCATTAAAATTTAAAGTTCTGGAGAGAAAATCATGGCTAAAAGAAATTAAATTGGGAGACAGATATTGCTTAAAGTTTTACAACAGAATATTTAGTAACTTTAATATGCTAAAGTTAGCATATAACTTCATTTGAAGAATTGAAACCCACCCAAATACATGGAGCAACACCCAAGTACATGGAGCATTTCAGAAACAAAAGCCATAGATGGTCAGAAAGTAAAAGATTTCTGGCCTGGCTAATAACATGCACAAAAGCATATTGTAGACACATAGAAAAGAACCAAGAAAGACAGATGCCAAAGTGCTAATAGAGGTAATTTGAAAATGAATGGGGTTTCAAAGCGTTCTTTCTTTTCTCCTATTTGGAATGGTCTTAATTTTGCTTAACTGCATATATTCATTTTATATTTACATGGTTAAATCATCTAGCATATGGAAATGTTCAAATAAAACTGATGAATCTACTTTGGTCTTTCATCAACATATTTAATGGCTTAAAGATTGCTCAGTGGGTAAATCACTTGCCATGCAAACATAAAGAAGTGGGTTCAAATCCCCGGAGCCCACATAAAGTCAGATGACATAGCATGTGCCAACAATCCCATAACACCTGTAAAAGAGTGAGGAAAGACAAGAGAAGCTGTGGGCTCAAGGGCCAGAGGGTCTATGCACACCAACAGACAGCAGAGACCCTGCCTCAAACAAGGTGGGGATCAAAGTTTTAAAAGGCCAAAATAAAAAATAAGAATAAATCAACAAAAAGAAAATGTTTAAATTGATGTGTAATTACATGGGAGAATACCCCAACAACAGAAAATGTTTCCTTTGTATTAGTAAAGAAAACTACAAAATTATGATTTAGTATTTATTCCGTACCAAAGATGTACAAATGTTGCTTATTCTCTCCAGTGATGGACCTGTGAGTTGATACACACTCTTTTTTTCTTTTATTATTATTATTATCATCGTTTATTACAATTTGATCAATTTGTATCCAGGCTGTGTACCCCTCCCTCATCTCCTCCCAAGCCTACCCTCCCTTCCTCTTCTCCCCTTATGCCCCTTCCCTAGTCCTCTAATCTAAGGATGTCCTCCCCTTCCATCTGATCCTAGCCTATCAAGTCTCATCAGGACTGTTTGCATTGTCTTCTTCTGTGGCCTGGTAAGGCTGCTCCCCCAAGGGGGAGGTGATCAGAGAGCCTGCCACAGAGTTCATGCCAGAGAGAGTCTCTGTTCCCCTTACTAAGAAATCCCACTTGGAGACAGAGTCTATGGGCTACATCTGAGCCTGGGTTTAGGGTCCTTTACATGCATTGTCTTTGGTTGGGGTGTCATTCTATTTAGGGTACCCCTGGGCTCAATTTTTATGGCTCTGCTGCTCTCCTTTTGGAGTTCCTGTCCCCTCCAGGTCTTCCATTTCCTCTTCTTTCCTAAGAGTCCCTGCACTCTGCCCAAAGTTTGGCTATGAGTCTCAGTATCTCCTTTGATGCCTTGATCAGTAGAATCTTTCAGATGTGTCTGTGGTAGGCTCCTGTCCTGTTCCCTGTCTTTTCCTGTCTAAGTGGATCAAAGACCTCAACATAAAACCAGACACACTAAACCTGTTAGAAGAAAAAGTGAGGAAGAGCCTTGAACTCATTGGTACAGGAGATAACTTCCTGAACAGAAGACCAACAGCACAGGCTCTAAGATCAACAATCAATAAATGGGACCTCATGAAACTGAAAAGCTTCTGTAAAGCAAAGGACACTATCATCAGAACAAAATTACAGCCTACAGATTGGGAAAGGATCTTCACCAACCCTATATCTGACAGAGGGCTAATATATAAAACGACCCTGAGATATCACCTTACACCTATCAGAATGGCTAAGATCAAAAACTCAAGTGACAACACATGCTGGAGAGGATGTGGAGAAAGGGGAACCCTCCTCCACTGCTAGTGGAAATGTAAACTTGTACAACCACTTCGGAAATCAATCTGGCTCTTTCTCAGACAATCAGGAATAGTGCTACCTCAAGACCCAGCTATACCACTCCTAGGCATATATCCAAAAGATGCTCAAATATACAGCAAAGACATTTGATCAATCATGTTCATAGAGGCTCTATTAGTAATAGTCAGAAGCTGGAAACAACCTAGATGTCCCTCATTTGAGGAATGGATACAGAAATTGTGGTACATTTACACAATGAAATACTACTCACCTATTACAAACAAGGAAATCATGAAATTTGCAGGCAAATCATGAGAACTAGAAAAGATCATCTTGAGTGAGGTATCCCAGAAGAAGAAAGAGACACAGGGTATATACTCACTCATAAGGGGAAATTAGACATGTAATATAGGATAAACATACTAAAATCTATAGTCCTAAAGAAGCTAAACAACAAGGAAGACCTTAGGGAAGACACATACTCTTAAGCGTTCTCTAATTAGCTACCAAAAGCAGTTAAGAAAACTGCTAGGCTGGGCCCCGAGGCGCTGACCTATAATCCCAGCTATTCAAGAGCCTCAAGCAGGAGAATCAGCCTGATGTAAAGTGAGTTCAAGGTTAGCCTGGACAACTTAGACTCTGTCTCATAATTAAAAAGTGAAAAGAGAGCTGAGGCTGTAGTTCAGTAGTAGAGTGTTTGCCTGGCATGTGTGAGTTTTTTAAACTGAAATTTTTACTGTTATGCTCGTTTCAGAGACTGCGTTTTCCAGAAACAAAAAGAGACCATAGCAGAAACGGGCATTTGCACAGCTGAGTACCGCAAATGCCACGTTATCCAATTATTATATGCTGAACCTGAAATAGGGGGGAGAGTTCTCACGGCCATGGCCTGGGATGAGCTATTGCATGGTGAGGTAAACATATGTTTGAATTTTCTGGAACAGCAGATTTCAAATTTCTTATCACTAAAGTCTGCAACATAATGGCTGTGTTATCTAGTGTGAAACAATCATGCTACCGTCAATATAAACTTACCAAAATATCACATTGTGCCCCATAAATATGTACCTATATGTTTCAGAGTTAAAAGATAAATGCAAATTTTAAATTAATTGCGCAGACATGTATCCAGTACCTAAGCCTTCAGCAGCAATTCAAGTTCAGCTGAGATCCTGGCCACCTGTTCAACACAGGCATGAAGAGATAAGATGAGCGAAATGGAAGGCCCGCCGCCTTCATGGGCTCCACAGTCCAGAAGAAAAGTCCAGAGAGCACAGGATGTGACATGTTCAATAACAGACAGAGCCTGAGGGAACGTCTGAGGGAAGAGGGCGTGAGGGAGGTGACCAACCATCTGGTTACCTCGGACAGAGAAGTTTTCTGGGATATGAAACCAGGAAAATCCTGACCAAATCAGAAAAAAATAAAAAAAGGTCTCCCTAGCCTCCAGTGAGGGTCTGTAGAAGTGATCCTGAATACGGCTCTAAAGATGCCCAGGGACTGGGGATGTAGTTCAGGATGCCTGCCTAGCAAATGCTCACAGTCCCAAGTTCCATCCCTGGTACCACCTAAACTACACTTGGTGCCAGATACCTGTAATCCCAGAAGATGGGAGATAGAGGCGGGAAGATTAGAAGTTTGAGGTCACGGGCAGCTAGAAACTCTCTCCCTGTGGTGAGTTTGAGGCCAGATTGGCTTACACGAGTCCCTGTCTAAAATGAATAAAACCCAGACATGTTTGTAGGAGACGGGCCACCCTTTCCGCCAGGTCTTTAGTGAGGTGATGAAGGGCAATGTTGGCAGTCAGACCTGGGTTTCCATGAGGCCGTTCTCTGCTTTTGGAGTTATGCAAGCCTTTAGAAAGCTGCAATAAGGAGGAATTGCATCCTGTCGATGTGTGGTCCTTATATTCCTTTCCCCTACGACAGAGTGAGTCAGGACTTACCTGTGGCCTGTTGGTCGCACGGAGGGCACCAGCTATGAAGCACCGGTGCAGCCACGATGGAAAAAAGCGTTGTCCACACAGAAGCCGGTTATTCATCCCATAAGAATGAAGTGAGTACCCAACGGGTCCTGGAGGACTTTGAAGGCTGCTTGAGGAGCTCCATACCATTCTGTAATCCAGTTTTCAGTATCCCAATCTCAAGCAGGAGAATGGAAACAAAGCAGGGACCTCCACAATAGGATGACAGAACAGAGAGGTGGGGCAATCCAAGGATGAGCAGAGCCAGAGGGTGGAGCCAGCGGATCCACATCTGGTCCAACATCAGCATCTGAATGAGTACCAGGCCTCAAGAAGAGGGCGTCTCTGAGACTCCAGCAGAGTTACGGCACCTCCTTGTTTACTAAATGCCTAGTGTCCGGCCTCCCTGATGACTTGAAAAGAGGCGCCAGTCTCCAACACGCACGCTTACCTCCAGAACATTCAAGTGAACTAAGCTCCGTTTGTGAAGGACCAACAAGGTGCAGAATTTAAAGACCTCCTCACTCAGTCTTTCTCACCCCAGCAGGCCTACCTTACTGAACGCTTAGACAAGTTACCTGGACTTTGTAAGATGGGGAGCTGGCCCTTCCACACCTTCCTGTGAGATCCCTCCCCTGTGAGCAGACAGGACAGAAGACCTGTCAATACAGAGCGACAGAGCTCCAGGGAAGAAAAAGCTTATCTGGGAATCATGATTCAAAAACGACTATAGCACATCTCCTTTTGTCAGTCAAGCACAGACTTGCTTACACGATGCTGCTGTATGACAGTCTTTCCTGGGGAGACACCATCCACACAGATATACTCACCCCACAGAGGTAGTCCATAGCAGACCAAAGTACAGATACTACTGGGGCCCCACTTGGTGTTCCAGTGAACTTGACTGGGACTACATACGGGAGCAGAAATTACTCAAAGACAGCGGCATCGTCAAAAATCCACCACACTGTGAGTGACAACTCACAGATCCAGGCACCTGGAACACACCACACAGCTTACAGACAGCTCAATGGGTTAGAGGGTATCCTTTCCAGGTACATCTATTGGCCTAAGACCCTTCCATGTGGCTAGGCTGCTTTCTGCTTCTTCCGGGCCTTTGATCTGCTCTGAGTCTTCTCTGTAGCTTGGCTTATCTGAGAAGGAATCTCCATTGTATTTATTATTTACTCTTTGGAGAGAGGGGCCTAGAAAATCAAATCCATTTCAGGGACTTCCTGAAGCTATCTTCAGTTGTCAATTTTCTATCTTAAGGAGCTTCCCTGAGGGAATGTTTCAATCGGGGCAGAAACTGCTAATGTAACTATTGCTGAAGAGAATGGGGGTCAAGAGCAGCTTGCACTGAAGAACACTGGTGTCTTTATTAGATACAGCTTCCATCAGCTTCCTAAATACCCATCCTCACCAAACTCCTCCCATACTACACCCGTCACCTCTAAAAGGCATTCAAATATGGGGACCTGCAAAACGGGTTTGTGAGTACTAGTTCCTGGAGACACACACACGTAGCAAAAGATTTCTGTGGCCACATAAGGTAGGGCAGTAACAAAATATTGAAGCAAATCTTATTTAGATTGGCTTCAGCCCATCTGGGCCCAAGATCAGAACAGCAACAAGACCTTGTGAACCATCACTAAAAGCCTAAATATTTAGTCAGGGTCTATCTCCAAGGACATGGGGTCCAATTTGCAAGGTTCCACAGCTGGAAGGGTAGAGAGAAGGAGGGAAACAAGGAAAAGATGAGAGGCAGAAACCAGCAGAGGTGAGACGCTCTGACCATCTTGAGTCAAAGGGCAGGGGAGGAAAGAATGAAGGCCAGTGAGGGTTGAAGTCATGCTGAAGGGTTGCAATGCCTCGAAGAGTCTAGGAGGACCCACAGGCTTCTGGACAGAGAGCAGAAAAGAGGGTGGAGCTGAGAAGTCTCAGCTGGCAGACCGGGGGTGCAAGTGGAGCATGTGTGAGCAGAGCGAGCCTCTGGGAGATAGAGTGGTGGAAATGACTGCACGGGGGGGGGGGGGGGGAGCTCGAACCCAGCAAACAGGTAACAGATGTCACCAGGCAAAAAAAGTCAGGGAAGGCGACAGACGCTGTGAAGATCCCTCACTGGTCAGAAGTTAAGTTTATTTTTGCAATTTCCAAGAAGGGGAGAGGACTGGAGGGAGGAAGGGAGGGGAATGTTTAGCCTTGGTGTCACCAACTGGCCTGCAATTTCTGTGCTAGGCAGAGCAAGAAGGCTAAGGCACCGTGTCCATCTCAGGATGGCTGCTCTCCCAGGCTGACTGACAGAAGGCAGTAGGAAGGACCTCCCTCCTCATCCTCTCCCAGTGGCAAACCAAACTGAGCCAGCTCTGAGCCCCACACACT
This sequence comes from Psammomys obesus, assembly GCF_907164565.1. Classification (NCBI taxonomy): domain Eukaryota; kingdom Metazoa; phylum Chordata; class Mammalia; order Rodentia; family Muridae; genus Psammomys; species Psammomys obesus. Next base: position 22,107,743 of record NW_026596069.1, read on the forward strand.
CATGAGCACTGAAGAGATTCATTCACCTTCCAGCAACGGTGAGGTATGCCCAGGTGATATTTCATTCTGAGTTGTATAGGATATTAAAAGACAATAAAATCTCTTTCATTTGGTCGCTACCTCGCAATGTCCTGAAATTTACATTTTATTGTAATGAAAAAAAGAAATTAAAAAAGGGCCTGACCCAGAGATGAGAGTTATCTCTAATTCTGATGGCTCATAAAGCATTCCTTCTTGCAGAACTATAACATGCATTATTATAATCTCTAAGCAGCTCTCCAGAAAGAGATGCATGTAAATGCTTAATCCAGGATTTCCAAAGCTTATGTGAAAAAAACAGACTTTTTTTTTTAATACAACTGCCCTCAGGAAAGCCTTAATTCTAGCCCTATGTTAAGCAGGAATCTTAGCTGAACGCCACAGTAATTCTCTAATCAAGCAAAAGAGGAGAGCCAGGGTCGCACTCTGAGAACGTGTGTGAAGGGCCCCACCACTCTTAGGCAAAATTCATAAAAAGAATAAGGCTGGTCTCCCAGCCTGCTGAGAACAAAGGGGGTGAAAACCTCCATTAGGCCTACCAGCATTTAAGGTTACAAGGTAAGAAACACCTTACCTAATCTTAACAACAACAAAGGAACAGCATAAAACCTACCCCTATTGTTTACAAGAGAGAGGAGGAGAAAAGGCACTATAGGCTCGAAGCGGGCTGCTTGCAGGCATGACTCCAAAATGTCCTGAGCAGAGGGAGCAAGGCTGTTTGTTGACTGTTGACCAACAAAATCTAAACATGGGCTACAGCTGGGGACAAGGACACCTGTGTAAATCAGTAACCAAGAAAGTTCCTGGAAGGCTAGGTTTAAATTCCATCCCTCCTGTGGAAGTCTGTAAATAGAAAACAAAACAAAACAAACAAACAAACAAAAACTATGTCCTGAGGTGAAAGAAGACTGTATCAAGGTCAAGAAGCCACCTAGAAGGTCTTACTAATACTCATTTAAAACATCAAGGACCAGGACTGGGAAAATGGCCCAGTGTTTAAAGCCCTTACCCTACAAGCAAGACAGCTGGAGTTCAGAACCCCAGGACTCATGAAAATGTCAGATGTCCCACAGGCTACCTGTAATCCCAAACCTTAACACATAGAGACAAAAGATCATCTGCAAGTCAGCTATTGATACTTGGCAGGAGCTCTGGACTTGATTTGGAGTTCCTGCCTCAAAAAGTAAGGAGAGAAGGAGGGAGGAAGGGAGGGAGGGAGGGAGGGAGGGAGGGAGGGAGGGAGGGAGGGAGGGAAGAAGGGGTTTGAGACAATGATTTTGTCAGCAAATGCCTGCCACATGAATATAAGGATTCTAATCTTGGATCCCCAACACCCCAGACATAAAACCCAGGTTCGGTGGCTTACATTTGTGATCCTGACACTCAGACAGCAGAAGTAAGAGGATCCCAGAGGCTCACTGGTCAACCAGACTAGCCAATCAGTAAACCAAATTCACTGTCAAAAGCTAAGATGGAGAGAGTCATTGAGAAAGACATGGCTTCTGCATGCATGTACATGCACACACACATAAGATAACTCACAGCAATAAACCAATTCTACCCTATGATCATGAGCCCAAAATCTTTCCAGGAAGTCATAACTAAGCTTTCGCACCTCTCATCTCCACCTCAGAACCAGGGAAGCATACATACACTGGTGTACAAGCGGGCTCAGCTTAAATCTTCCACATGTCCCTAAAAGCCACCTCATAGCATACCAAAGCTCTTATCTCCCAACTGCTTCCTGAAGAACACCACATTCGAGTAATGGCTGCCCCTGAGTTCTATCAAGTTGCTTTATAGCACCCTAAAGTTCTCTTATGGTCTGTTCTACAAGTCTACCATATAGCCATTTCCTAAGACATACCTAAGTCCAAGCATGTCCCAAAGAGGGCTGTGGAGATGTCCAGTGGATAAAAGCACTCATTGCTCTTGTAGAGGACAGAGTTCAGTTCCTAGCACCCACATCAAACAGCTCACCATCACCTATAACTCAAGCCCAGGACACCTGATGCTTCTGTTGACCTCTAATATATGCATGCACATGGACCCTCCACAAATACACATAAGATATCAAAAACCATGTTCGTAGCAGCTTTATTCGTAATAGCCAGAAGCTGGAAACAACCCAGATGTCCGTCAATGGAGGAATAGATACAGAAATTGTGGTACATTTACACAATGGAATATTAGTCAGCCTAGGGAAATCATGAAATTTGCAGGCAAATGGTGGGAACTAGAAAAAAATCATCCTGAGCGAGGTGTCCCAGAAGCAGAAAGACACACATGGTATGTACTCACTTATAAGTGGATAGTAGACATATAATACAGGATAAACATACTAACTAAAATCTGGACACCTAAAGAAGCTAAGTAAGAAAGAGAACTCTGGGTAAGATTATCAATCCTCACTCAGAAAGGCAAATGAGATGGACATCAGAAGAGGGAGAAAAGAGGGAATAGGACAGGAGTCTACCAAAGAGGGCCTCTAACCAGCAGGGTATCAAAAAATATGCTGAGACTCATAGCCAAACTTTGGGCAGAGTGCAGGGAATATTATTATGAAAGAAGGTGAGATAGAAAGACTTGGAGGGGACAGGAGCTCCACAAAGAGAGCAACAGAACCAAAAAATCTGGGTCCAGGGGTCTTTTCTGAGACCGATACTCCAACCAACAACCATGCATGGAGATAACCTAGAACCTCTGCACAGATGGCAGCTCAATCTCCAAGTGGGTACCCTAGTAAGGGAAACAGTGGTTGTCTCTGACATGAACTCAGTGGCTGGCTTTTTGATCACCTCTCCCTGAGGGGAGGGGAAGCAGCCTTACCAGGCCACAGAGGAAGACAGTGCAGTCAGTCATGATGAGACCTGATAGGCTAGTGTCAGATGGAAGGGGAGGAGGACCTCCCCTATCAGTGGACTTGGAGAGGGACAAGAGGGAGAAGGGAAAGGGAGGGGACAAGGGAGGGGGTTACAGCTGGAATAAAATGTGAATAAAATATAATAAATAAAAAAAGAAATAATATACATAAATGCCAAAGGGACTCTGTGTACAAGACATATGCATGAAATAAATGTGATAACATTAAATACTGCTTGCTTGCATTCTCTCTCTCCCCTCCCTGTTTCTCTCCTTCCCTCCTTGTCTCTGTCTCTATATCCATCATCTCGTCTCTATCGCCACTTCTCTGTCTCTCTGTATTTACTTCTATATCACTATCACTATCTCTATCTTTCAAGCAGGTTTCCCAATGTATACTATTCTGCCCTCAAATTTGCAATCCTCCTGCCTCAGCTTCATGACAGCTGGAATTACAGGTGCGCCCCCCACACCCTGAAGGTGCTTCCATTTTCTGTGGGGACAGCTCCAGCCAAGAACACTGACTAGCATTGCCTTCTATGTGCCTTGATATTAAGAATAGCATAGTTCTTCAAACATTTAAAACCTCCCAAGTAAGAAAGCGTCCACGTCCACTGGTCACAGTCTTTCCAACATCAAAACCACTTAATTTTTAAATTCAGTGTATGTTCCAGCCACCTCTACTTCATCCCTTTACAGACAAAATGCCATTTTAGAGCAGGTGCCTTCAGAGGCGATGGGAGGGCACCAAATCCCTTATAACTGGAGTTACAGCCTTGCACAGCCCTCTGTGGAGGCTACGAACTAAACCCAAGTCCTCTGTAAGGGCAACGATTGCTCTTAACCACTGAGCTATCTCTCCATCCTCGAATCTCTCTCTCTTCCGACCCCAGTGCAGCTCTGAACACAGGCTGAGTCATCTTAGAGTGAGTTACATTGATATCGGAACGTCTCTGTTGAACAAAAGCCCTGAGACCCAATGCAGCGCCTTTCTCATGCCACGTTCACATGTTTTTTATCTCACTATCCTCAAACCCGCTCTTCAGCCATGAGCTAAACAGCATGTTAGAGCCCACAGCCCCTTGCAAACTGGACGTAGATGCAGAGCACGCGAAGGACACCAATGGGAGGTGTTGCTGCCCCAGCTGCAACACTGGTAATTACACGATACTTTTATTGAGCAATTTGGTGGTAATTCTTGCTGCTAGTTCTTCTTAATAAGATCCATTGTGCACCATAAAGCAGAAACTCGGATGCAGTTTGTATTGTGCACACATCACACGCCTTTCTTGCAGGTTCCTCCATATCCATAATCTCATCATTATTACTATTACCCTCGAAAGACAGTTGACTTGCATTAATCAGGCCTGCTGCCATTCCCTTGCCAGATTTTCTGCGGTTTTATTGTGCTTTTGGACATTTTAATTAACTTGAAAAATTAATTTTAAAATCTTCCCTTATTAATGTTCTGCCCCTTGGAGATCCCCTCTCCTTGTTTATTATCACTGACCATTTGAAGATGGGGGTCGTTAGCAAGTCAGTCTCCAGAGAACTGCACCATCTTGCCTCAGACTCCATGCTATTTTTAAATAAGATGAGAATAATAAACCAAAATTGGGAAGGTGGGAGGAGGAGAGGGATCTCTTGCTTGGGGACTTAATGAAGTTATAATTTCAATTATACCAGAGCATTGACTCCTCAACAATCCGCTCTCCACGGCAGCTCAGCAATGCAGTTTAGGAATGACACCAATAGACATGAGAGATTCTTTTCTCCATTTTTCAAGTTGAAGTGAGTAAGACATGGATTTGATGAGCTCAGAACATTGACACAGGCTCAAATAAAGAGAACACATTGCATAAAATTAATGTTCTGATCCTTCATTCCCTTTCTGGGCCCTGGCAGATAAGCAGATAGGTATTGACAGCATAAATGTTACACTTCCTGAACAAGATTGTGTCTGTCAGTTTGGGATGACTATAACAAAATGCCCGAGATAATTAAATGCTATAAAGGTTTATTCTAACTCACAGTTTTGGGATTTCCAGTTTGTGATCGGTTTGGGCCCTGGGCAAGGCCATAGGTGGCAGGAACAAAAATCTCTAAATTTGTAGCAAAGAAACAATATGAGAGAGCAAGGACCACCCAGGGCTCCTCATTCCCCTTCAAGCAAATACCTACAATGACAAAAGACCTCCTGACAAAGATTTTGTGTCAAAGATTGGTGCTCCCTGCCATTTACTAAAAGACTATTCTAGTTAGAGGGTGTCCTCTTCAGTCTCTATGTTCTCTGCTACTAGGAGTCTCTACTTGAGTTCTCCTCATATCCTCCCGGGAGCTTACCCAGCTTGTCAGAGATGTCTCCACCCTCAGTTTCCCTTTTCTGTACAGGCTTTCTGTCCTCTCGCCCTTGCTCTCCTCAGGTCTGATCTCCATGCTCTTAACTCTCTATGCCCCCTCTCCTACCTTGTTCCCTCTCTTCAGCCACTACCTCTGTCTATTCTGTCTCCCCTTCAGAGTGAGATTTATGCATCCTACCTTGGATTCTCCTTATTACTACCTTCTCTGGGTCTATACCTCATAGGATGCTTATCCTATACAACATGGATAAAATCTAGTTATAAGTGAGTATATACCATGTGAGTCTTTTTGGGTCTGGGTTACCTCACTCAGGATAACCTTTTCTAGTTCTGTCCATTTGCCTTCAAATTTCATGATTTCTTTGTTTTTAATAGCTGAGTAGTATTCCATTGTGTAAATGTGCCACCGTTTCTTTATTCATTCTTTGGCCTGTCAGGGTTGTCCTCTGAGAGGCTCTACCCAACTTCACCTCAAAACAGATGCTAAGACTCAGGCAAACATTGGTCAATGCATAGGGAGTCTTGAGGAATAGTGGAAGGAAAGAGAAAAGGACCCAGAAGTAACAGGAGCTCCACAAGAAAAACAATGGAGTCAACTAACCAGGGCCTAGAGGGGTTTGCTGAGACTGAAGCATCAACCAAGGATCATGCATGAACTGCACCTAGGTCCCCTACAAAGATGAAATAGATGGGCAGCTTAGGTTTCAAGGGGGTCCTCTAGTAAGGGAAGTGGGGACTACATCAGATGTGGACTCACTTGCTAGCTTTTAGATCACTTTCCCCTGGCGGGGCTGCCTTAACAGGTCACAGGAGAAGAGGACACATTCAGTCCTGATGCAACTTAATGAGCTGGGGTGGATGGGAAAGAGAGCCCCCATTTTCTGAGGAAAATGGGAAGGGTTGGGGAAGGGAGAGAAGATAGAAGTAGGAGGGGAGGAGGGAAGGGGTTACAAGGATGTAAAGTGAATAAAATAGATAAATGAGAAAGAAAAGACCGCCTGTCAGGCCCCACATCTTAAAGATTTTTTCCATCTCCTAAGTGGAGCATCTGGGAACCATGCCTTCATAGGTAGGACTGGGTCTTTCTTAAGCCGATGGCTTCTATACAGCACCTTATATACCATTTCCAGTGGAGAAAGGAGAGCATCCACAGACTCCATCATACGATGAGATGGAGTCTGCAAGAGGCTACTCAAGCAATGCTGCAGGAAAGGAGCATGGTTTCTCAAGAGCACACAGTGGCCTTGGGACTGATGACTCCCATCTCATCAGGAGAAGGATGGCCAAGTTCCCAGGAACCAAAGCCTTCATTCGTCAAGGCTCTGGTCTCAGCCCCAGACTTGTCTGTTTCTAGGCAAGGACAGAGAACTAACGTTTCCCTTGTCCTTTCTTCAGAGCCACTGGAAAAGTTCTGAGTTGGCTTGGCTTCCCACTCAGTAGCTAGGCTTTTGAGGGACATTAAAAAGCCGAACTGCCCTAGGACACACCCACATCGACAAGATAACACCATTGGTTGGTAGTGGTTTCCTGGTCACGCTAACGAGGGTTAATTTAGAATCTGCCACCCAGGGTGTCGTAAGTGTCCACCAAAAGTGGTTTGTAAATGGCAAATGAATGGCCTAAATATCTGTTTTCCTATCGTAAAGATCAGCACCTTTTCATGTCATTTATAATAGTGACCTTCAAGTTTGATTATGAAAATCTACTCTTAATTTAATAAAGTAAGTAGATCTTCACATAGCTGCATATATTCTGTTAGTTAAGAAGATAGACACAGGGGACTACACAGAGGCCTCAGCAGGCAGACGCATGCACAGCTCTAGCAGAAGAATCAAGTAGCATTCTCAGTGCCCATGGCCGGCAGCTCACGCCTATCTGTATTTCCAGCTCAAGAGTTTCTGATGCCCTCTTCTGGCTCCACAAGGCACCTGCACCCACATGAGCAATCCTGTCCCCAAGAAATACACAAATACCCATAATTTAAAATAAATCGTAAAAAGAAATGGAAAGCAGATGGTGAAGGGGATCTGAGAGGAGTAGGAGAAAGGGGTGGGGTGGAGGCTGATACAAACACATTGCATACATGTATGCAATTCACAAAAAAAATTAAAAATCAAGGAAGGGAGTTGGTAAAAAAGCTCACACAGATTCAGCCAGGTGACAGAAATTCTTGTTTTGGTGACACTAAGTTCTACTTTTAGAGCTCAAAGCTGTAACTGTGTGGAATATGCTACGTGCTCGGTTTACAGACACTGCCCGGCATGCTTTTGCGTGTGCATGTTCTTTGGATTAGCTCCGTGCCCAGCTCTACCTGGGTCCTTATTTAGACAAGGCCTACATGATCAGGATCTGAGAACAATTTAATTAAATACTATAGTATACATATAACTCACGAATTGAATCTTCAAACCTAGGTGTTCTTCAACTTGGAATACTTACAAGAGGGCCTTGTTGTTGTTGTTGCTATAATTCTATTTTAAATGCCTGTGCTTTTGTAAGGTAATAGAAATATAGAGAACCCTATCCAGCTGGCTCCAGTCTAAGCCCCATGCACAGCTATCTACGGTGCTGATTTAGTTGACAATTTGCTATCCAACGACACTACTTAGTGCAGGCATCATGGAAACAATCAGGGTAACACAGTGAAACCTATTTGTAAAGGGTACCGACTAATTCACATTTCTTCTGTGTTATTTAATAGCTGTCCGTTTTTTTAAAAATATTTTGCCTACCTGTCTATGCACCACATACATGTATAGTATACATGTATTTCTGGCCACAGAGGTCAGAAATAGGTGTCAGATCCCCTAGAATCAGAGATAAAGATGGTTATGGGCTACCATTTGGATGCTGGGGATGGAGCATCAGCCAGTGCTCTTAACCACTGATCCATCTCTCCAGCCCCTAGCAGAGCTTAAGTAACTCACCTACCATTTCACAACCTCAGCTTCTTATAAAATACAGTCAACACAAGATATCATGATTATTGATACTATCGAATGCACATCAGAAGATGAAGGGGCGGGGGAGATGGCTCAGTGGATGAAGTGCTCGCTTGACATGAGGACCTGAGTTCAGGTACCCAGCACCAGTATAAATGTCCAGACGTGCAATACTGCACTGTGGCAAGAGACAAGTAGGTCCCTGAAACTCAATGGTGGCCAGCCTAGCCGAAGCAGCAGGTGGCAGAAGCAGGGCAGAAACTAAAAAACTAAGATAGAAAGTTATAGAGAAGGAAGTCCAATGACAACATCTAGCCTCCACACATAAAAACACAAGCGCACACAGAAACACACACACACACTTCACAGACTCAGGGACATTCCTGATGTGTTTTGAGTGATGGGTAAGAGTTAACAAGAGATTGGCTTTTATAACACTAATTTTTAGAAGCATTTTACAGTAAACATACTCTAAAATTGGGGGAAGAGGCGTAATTTCTACTGTGGAAAGAGCTTTGTAGAGGGCACTCAGAGATACACTAGCTGGTCCAGGATGCGTGCGTGAGAAACAAGGCTCTGTCAGTGCATAGACTGAGGAGGTTCTTCTAGGAGAAAGCCAAGTGGAGCTTGGCCACCTGCCGAGCATAGGCGAACCTTAGGTTCAGAATTTGTGTGGGTCCCTGCAAATGCTAGAGCCTGAGGAGGAATGAACTAAGTGAGGCAAGAAGGAAATCCGGTTCCACACAACTTACTTACATGGGCTGGCTCAAACTTCTAGAGTCTGACCTGAGCTGTTTATTTTGATGTACTTAAGCACAGTATAGCTTTGAAAAGAAGTTTCCTTGTGACAATTATCACTGCAAAGCTTAAGGCATGGCTACATTGAAACTTCTTGGCGAAGTGCACGCTTTTTGCAAAGTTCCTATGACCTCATGCGCAGAACGGGGCCTGTCAACTGGGAAACAACGCACAGGAGTCTGAGATATGCATAAGAGTCTGGGGGATCTGGGTGAAGCTGGCTCTGCAGACAGCAGAAGATGAGCGAGCTTTTAATCCCATCCTAGCCCAGCTTTCTGGGCAGAAAACAGGCACAAATACCTTCTGTTGAAGAGAAAAGTGTGCGAGTTTATATGTTCCTGGTTTCCCTGGTGCTATCTGCTTGGGCAAGCACCCTGTGCCCTCCACAAGCATTGAACTCAGCATGAGAACGAGGGGAGAAGAGAGGTGAGTGTGGACTGTTTTCTCCTGCTCCCACCAGCACCCTTTCCCCTCAAATCCCCTCAAATCATGCCCAGAAATAAGGGCTCCCTTAACTTGCTTCTTGTCATCTCTTCAGCCACAGCCATGAGCAAAGTGATAGACACAGACTACAGGCATGTCCCACAGTGCCCCAGTGGCCTCAGCACAGGAGAGAAGAACCTCTCCCGTGGGTTTAGGGACACCATTTATCAAAAACGTTCCTTCTGATCTTTTCTTGCTTCATTTCCAAATTCAGACCCCCCCTTCTTCCTCCACGTTCCTAAATAATTGAATACAGCCTTTCAACTGTCATTTGGTATTTCTTTCATGGCTACTAGAAATATATTGACTCTTCCATACATATATCCCTCTTATAAGCTAATGCACACTACTGAGGCAGGCATAGTCTCAGTTCTCTTTGGGAATAGACACTTGGCTCATAACTCATCACCTTTTTTTTTTTTCTAAGTATGAAATATTTTAAGAGAAAAGTGAATAGGTGCACATGGCTAACTGAGTTTGAGGAGGAGAGAACAAGATATCTAAATCTGCCTGGATGTATGGGGGGGGAACAGCCATGGACTCAACACCCCTTGACCACTCAGTGCCCTATTCTTCGTTGCGTTCAGATCCAATGAATGAAGTAAACGGAGAATCTCTATAGAAACTTAAAATGGTGTCCTGAGCTAGCAGCTTGGTGCTTTTGCAGGTGCCAATGGCCTCAGCACAGGTTCACAAGAGCAGATATCATTTCCTGGAATAATGAAAAAGACAGAAGGCTTACAGGATAGGTGAGCCTCACCTGGAAATTTGCACAAGTTGCTGCTACTTTCCAGTCAAATCAACTACAATGGACAAATGATCTGTAGATTCTTGAGAACCTGCGTGTTGAAATCCAGGGAGTGATTTAGTCAGAAGGGTAAAGTGGGAGTGGGAGCCATGGGTTCACACACACATGTGTACACACGAAACACACACATACAACAGGGAGATAGGTGATAGATTTCTAGGTAGATAATAGGTAGGTAGCAAGATAGATGATAGATAGATAGATAGATAGATAGATAGATAGATAGATAGATAGAT
>NW_026596069.1:22118280-22177018 GCF_907164565.1 Psammomys obesus
GATAGATAGATAGATAGATAGATAGATAGATAGATAGATAGATAGATAGATAGATGATAAACCAAAGAACTCCCTCACTCTCAAACTGCATGAGGACACAGTGTTATGACAGGACTTGGCCTTCACCAGACACCAAGAGTGAACTTCCCAGTCTCCCTGGGTGTGAAGAATATATGTTGTTTAGAAGCCACCCAGTTTGTGTATTCTCCTAGGACCCCAAACAGACTACAACATAAAAAACGCTTTTAATCACTTACGATGGAGGTCTGTTCCAACAAACCACCAACACAAAGCAGGCGGGAAGAGAGAAAAAAAAACTGAGGCCTGGAAAACACTTTCTTTTATTCCTTCTAGGGCGCTGGAGCAGATGTCCAAGTCTCGGCCCTGGGCTCTAGCCTAAGTGTTGAAAAAGCCTTGGGCTCCTGTCAATGATGCATCGACCCCACTCTGAGTGGGCACCGTAGTCAGAATTACCAGCTCAGGCCTGTCCTACCAGTGGAGCCTTCCAATCATGCTATTTAACTCTAGGACAGCTCCAAAACTTCCTTGTTGTAGGAATATAGTGCTGTAAAGCACCAAAAGTTATCCATGGAGGGCTCAGGATGGAGACTGGTGGCACAATCTTGCCTGTCATGTGCAAGGCCTTGAATTTGATCTCCAGAGTTGTAAAAACAAATAAAAATTTAAATGGTTAGCACAATGTCCGGCACAGAATAAGGACACAGTGTTTGTCTCTTCACATACTGTTGTTGGTATTATTATCGTAATGATCGATTGTCGTCATTATTACCACTCAGTGTGTCCTGAAGTTACCCCTAGTGCCTGAGGCGTTTGACAGACACTGAGTGACTGAATGAATGATTGGGTAAATGAATGCACAACAATAGGTCAGCAAAGGCTATAATGATGAACTGTGAATTTATGGGCTTTGGTATAAATCACTTCCATGCCGCCTCACATGTCCTTGAAAACATGCGTTCATTTTTAAATCAGCCTCAACATTATAATTTGCAGATTTTTCTAATATGCTTCTGGAAGACAACTCCTTTTAGTGGCTGAAATACTGCAAATGTTAATGTTTAACAAATAAATAGTTCTTCCAGAATGGAAAACAGAATGGAATCCTCTTGGTAGGGAGATCTGTTGAAAATTCTAATTTGTTTTGTTGAAGGCTGAGAACTCGGGCTGTCATTTTCACCCAGAGAGGGTATCTGCTAAGGAGTAAATTCAAAATTGCATGCACAGCTTGGGAGGGACTGTGTGTTCCATTTAGACGTCTGCAGAGACACGTTCAAATAAAAGAAGAAAGAGAAGGCCCACAGAGCCCAGCCAGGCATAACAGGTCAAGGGTAGGAGCTACTGCACAGAATCATCTAGGAGGCTTGGAGGAAATCAACAGATGTGGGAGGGGGAGTAATTAACACCAGCATTCTAAGGAAAATTGAAAGTCAAGCTGTAGAAGGGATTAAATACATTAACCAAAATGACACAAGCCAACCATAAACCAGAGAAGCACAAATGTCTCAGTCTTGGCATTGAGATTATTATATAGGCAAAACGAAGCGAAGAGCCAAGTCCTCTTTCACCTAATGGAGAGGACCTTAAGATTCAATAGACACCTTTGTGGCTTCAGCCTGGCCTCAGCTCTGACAGCCTCATCTTTCCATCCAGCCAATCATTCCTTTGGGACTGCTGAGCCCAGTCCAGGGGCTGTGCAGGCTTTTAGCTTTTACACTCAACAACTCAGCATGTCTTCCTGTGACAATCACTGTTACAGGCTGAATCTGAAGTGTCCCCATCCGACCCTCCTAACACCCATGCTCTGGATACTTATTCTCCAGCTCTGGAGCTTTCAGGTGGAAAGGTCACCAGGGGAGACTCCATGAAGCTTACTATCCTGGAGCCAGTACTTCCTGCTGTCTACGTCACGATGCACCGTGTAAAATGCCGCTACAACACCCTCCTGCTATGGTGCCTTCCCTGCCTTGGTGGGCTGAGAGCTCTCTGAAACCATGAGCCCAAATAAATCTCCGTTCCTTTCACCGTTCTGTTGACTATTTTCTCACAGCGACATGAAGTGAGAGGTCTGCTCACAGCCTGGACTCAGATCTTCATTTCTGCCAGTGTGGCCAAACACGTGGCCTTGAAATGTAATCTTGTCATCTAGAGAGTTCTTACTGAAGAAACATGAAATCAAGTTACAAAAACATTGCAAACAGAAATCCTCATGTTTTCAAAGATTGATAATGAGGTCTTTGATTCACTTGGACTTTAGTTTTGTGCAGGGTGATAAGTATGGATCTATTTGCATTTTTCTACATGTAGACATCCAATTAGACCAGCTCCATTTGTTGAAGATGCCATCTTTTTTTTCCATTGTATGGTTTTGGCATCTTTGTCAAACATTAGGTTCCATAAATGTGTTAATTTATTTCAGGGTCTTCTTTTCAATTCCATTGATCCACCAGTCAGTTTCTATGCCAATACCATGCAGTTTTTACTATTGTTGCTCTATAGTACAGCTTAAGATCAGGGATGGAGATACCTCCAGAAGATCTTTTATTGCAGAGGATTGTTTTAGCAATTCTGGGTTTCTTGTTATTCCATATGAAGTTGAGAATTTTTCTTTCAAGGTCTATAAAGAATTGTGTTGGTAATTTGATGGGAATTTCATTGAATCTGTAGATTGCTTTTGGCAGAATGACCATTTTTACTATGTTAATTTTGCCAAGCCATGAGCAAGGGAGATCTTTCCATCTTCTGATATCTTCTTCTAATTCTTTCTTCAGAGACTGGAAATTTTTTTCATACAAGTCTTTGACTTGCTTGGTTAGGTTCATACCAAGGTACTTTATGTCTTTCGTGGCTATTGTGAAGGGTGTTGTTTCCTTAATTTCTTTCTCAGTCCTTTTGTCTTTTGTATACAGTAGGGCTATCAATGGAATTTAATAGAGAACCCTGAAATAAACCCACATACTGATTTTTGACAAAGATGCCAAAACCATACAATGGAAAAAAGATAGCATCTTCAACAAATGGTGCTGCTGTAACTGGATGTCTACATGCAGAAAAATGCAAATAGATCCATGCTTATCACCCTTCACAAAACTTGAAGGTCTTGGATCAAAGACCTCAACATAAAACCAGACACATTAAATTGGTTAGAAGAAAAAGTGGGGAAAGCCTTGAACTCATTGGCACAGGAGACAACTTCCTGAATAGAACAGCAACAGCACAGGCTCTAAGATCAACAATCAATAAATAGGACCTCATGAAACTGAAAAGTTTCTGTAAAGTAAAGGACACTGTTGTCAGAAAAAAAAAATGACTGCCAACCATATATCTCACAGAGGGCTAATATCCAGTATATATAAAGAACTAAAGAAGTTAAACAGCAACAAATCAAGTAATCCTATTAAAAAATGGGGTACAGAGCTAAACAGAGAATTCTCAATAGAGGAATATTGAATGGCAGAGAAACACTTAAAGAAATGCTCAACATCCTTGGTCATCAGGAAAATGCAAATCAAAATGACCCTGAAATTTCATCTTAAATACTCATCAGAATGGCTAAGATCAAAAACTCAAGTGACAACACATGCTGGAGAGGATGTGGAGAAAGGGGAACCCTGCTCCACTTCTAGTGGAAATGTAAATTTGTACAACCACTTTGGAAATCAATCTGGCTCTTTCTCAGACAATTAGGAACAGTGCTACCTCAAGACCCAGCTATACCACTCCTAGGCATATATCCAAAAGATACTCAAGTATACAAGGACATTTGCTCAACCATGTTTTTAGCAGTTTTATTTGTAATAGCCAGAAGCTGGAAACAACCCAGATGTCCCTCAGTTGAGGAATGGATACAGAAATTGTGGTACATCTACACAATGGAATATTACTCAGCAATAAAAAACAAGGAAACCATGAAATTTGCAGGCAAATGGTGAGAATTGGAAAAGAGCATCCTGAATGAGGTATCCCAGAAGCAGAAAGACACATGGGGTATATACTCACTCATAAGTGGATATTAGGCATAAAATATAGGATAAGCATACTAAAATCTGTACACCTAAAGAAACTAATCAAGAAGGAGGACTCTGGGTAAAATGATCAATCCTCATTTAGAAAGGCAAAGAGGATGGACATCAGAAGAGGGAGAAAACAGGGAACAAGACAGGAGCCTACCATAGAGGGCCTCTGAAAGGCTCTACCCTGCAGGGTATCAGAGCAGATATTGAGACTCATAGCCAAACTTAGGGCAGAGTGCAGGGAGTCTTATGAAAGAAGTGGGAAATAATAAGACCTGGAGAAGACAGGAGCTCCAGTTGGAGAGCAACAGAACCAAAAAATTAGGGCTCAGGGGTCTTTTCTGAAACTGATACTCCAACCAAGGACCGTTCATGGAGATAACCTAAAACCCCTTCACAGATGTAGCCCATGGCAGTTCAGTGTCCAAGAGAGTTCCATAGTAATGGGGACAGGGACTGTCTCTGACATGAACTTAGTGACTGGCTCTCTGATCACCTCCCCCTGAGGGGGGAACAGCCTTACCAGGCCATAGAGAAAGACAAAGCAGCCACTCCTGATAGAGACTAGGATCAGAGTGGACTTGGGGAGGGACATGGGTGGAGAAGAGGAACAGAGGGTAAGATTGGGAGGGGAGGAAGGAGAGAGCTATAGGTGGAATACGAAGTGAATAATCTGTAATTAATAAAAAAATAAAAAATATGTTTTTTAAAAGAAGTCGATTATCATTTCCTGTGCTACTTTGGGGAAGGGTATTTAATGTTGTTCTTGATTCCTGTCATAATCTAAAGGGACAGTTTCATGCAATGTTTGCCAAAGAAGGAAGATGTCCTCAAATTCCTTGCAGGCATCAATCTTAATTTCCAGATGGAGTATTTCAACAGTAGGAAAGAGACGGAGCTCCATTGTAAATATTAGATTACCTGAAAAGTCTCTATAGACAATTTTGTGACATCCTTGCCATTGAACCCCTTACTGGGGTCATTGTCTTCCAGCCAGTGGGTTATGCTGAAATTTTCCACTGCCATTGAGCAACCCCAGGTGCTGGCCACTTTACTCTGGGGCCTTCACTAACCAGATCCAGGCTTCCTCTAAGTTACATCTCCTGGTGGTGACAAGCTCCAGGGATGACCGCCAGGCAGTCACAAGTACACTTCTCATCAGCCTGACTCCACATCCCTGTGTAACACAGATTCTCTTCTGGGTGGCCCTCATTGGCGTCCCACAGAACCCCCACCAGGCAGTTACAAGTGCACTTCTCATCAGCCTGACTCCACAACCCTGTGTAACACAGATTCTCTTCTGGGTGCCCCTCATTGGCGTCTCATAGAACCCCCAGCACACTCATTCCCCCGTTTCACCATGGTGGTTGCTAACCTCAGAAGTTCTTCTTTTCAAACATGACACCATTTCTAGTGACTGCTGCAGGGGGCCATGTCCAAGCTCCAGGTCTGAATGATCCTGCAGAAGCAGGCTGCCCCTAATGAGGCCATCGGGGAACTTGGGATGAAAAGACAGCACCGGCTCCTGAGGCCACTGCAGCTCATCCTAAGGCCACCCTAAGGTCTACGGAGGAGTAAGAACCCAGTGCATCCATCCAGCAGACTGGGGCACTTAAGCCAAGCCCTGGAGAACAGCTTCTGGCTTCCAGTGGTCAGGCTATTGAAGGGTATGAAAAGCCAGTGGGAGGGACTATTTTTCTACAGCCACTTACAGCAAATTTGACAGAAGCACAAGCTGCTACTTTTGTTTTGTTTTGTTTTGTTTTGTTTTGTTTTGTTTTGTTTTTCAAGACAGGATTTCTCTGTGTAGCCCTGGCTGTCCTGGAACTCCCTTTGCAAACAAGGCTGGCCTCAAATTCAGATATCTTCCTGTCTCTGTCTCTTAAGGGATAAAGGGTCTGTGCCATCACCACCTGGTAAATACAAGCTTCTTTTTTAAAAAAGTTTTTAAATTTATATATTCACTTACATCTCTCCCTCTTCTCCTCCTGGTCCCACTCTCTCTTCCTCTTCCTCCTTTCCTACTTCCCCTTCTCCTCAGAAAAGGGAAGCCCCAACAACAACAACCCACTCTAGCACATCAGATCACATCAGAACTGAGCTGACACTCATTCACTGAGGCCAGGCCAGGAGGCCCAGTTAGGGAGAAGTAATCAAAAAGCAGGCAACAGAGTCCATGTCTGTGACAGCCCCCCCCACCCCCCGCCTCGAGTGTAAAACCCTTCTCAGTCTACCTTGGAATTCTGAGCATCCCAGTTACTGTTACTGCTAACCTCCTGCTGCCTTGGGTTAGTTAGTTCCGTACAGAGACCACACAAACACCTACATCCGCTATGCATTCTCCTCTCCAATTCTATCAGATTCAAATACGGACTCTGCCTCTCCCTGTCTTCCCACCAAATCCAAAATGTCTTATTCAGGAAATAGCAGAATTCAAGGCAGGTGCAGGAGGACAGGTGCCGGTCCTGACACAGGGTCCCTCCAATACTGCCACAGCAGGGGCTCGGTTCAGAGAGGATGAGCTCTGCACCGGGGTTAGCACACTGCAGAGAAGAGAGGCTGGATGAAGGTAAGTGAAGGCTGAGAAGTGGCCAGACCTGCAGGTGTCACACACCAGACGCCGGGCAGACAGGAACTAAATGGACAGATCCCCAGGCTTGCTGGCATAGATAGCAACAGGCCCCAGGCCAGGGCAGACACAGGCTAAGCCATTCCAGCCAACCTGCACCTGGATGGCTCTTCTCTGTCAAGCACCCTGACATTCTTCCAAAGCCCAGAAGCCAAGGGGCCAAATAAACATTCTGAACATCCTGCAAGAGATGTTATCTCTAAGCCTGCTGGTATCACGAACACATTCCCCACGTGCATGGCAAAGGGGAACAGAAAGAGGACTCTGTTTCCATAAAGACAGGGCTGAACACTTGAAGAAACTTATTTCTAGAAATAACTAAGATCAGATTTCAAGTTGCCATCAAGAAATTCACTGGTGAACGACTTGCAAAGGAATCATACAACTCCAAAGACCTTAAACATCTTTGAAGGTCTTAAAATTCTCTTCACTAACAAACACAGAAAGATAAAATTTGGACTGTCCACCTGCAACGCTACGGCTGCCATTTATATGCAGATCCTATGAGAGACTCCAAGGAGTACCATGTAAGAAGAGAGTCTGACTCTGTGTGAAGAGAAAGGGGGTTTTCCTGTGCTCTTTTAATTTTTCATTATTTTGATTTTTAAATGAAGGCAGGCTTGGTGCTTAGTGACCTCTGACCTCAGTTATTCAGGAAACCGAGCCAGAAATGCAGGATCTGTTGGGCACCAAGGCTAGTCTGAGGAATTTAGTGAGACCCTGTCTCAAAATAAAACACGAAGTTAGGGGGCTGCGGCTTTAGCTCAATGGCGCAGTATTTGTTTATGTGGGTTGCCCCAGGTTCAGTTGTCAGAACTAAAAAAAAAAAAAAAAACAAGAGAGACTTGGGGCTACTGCAGGAATGATAGAGAGAGAACAAAGGAGGCCAGAGGATGTACGTGTTCTACCAGAAATGAGGGAGCTCACCTGTGTTCACACCACACCAGACAGACAAGGTCGGAGACAACTCGACATCATAGTTATTGATCTGTGCCATGTCTTCACTGGAAAGCCTCAGAAAACTGGGGAAGTTCTCAGCCTGTGCATGAAGAAAAAAAGGGGCTTTGCTTGGAGATAAGAGAATTTGAAAAGAGACGGTCCAGGCGGGCAGAGCCCAGTTGTGGGAACCTGTGTTGGGCCCTTCTGTCCCCTGACACCAGTGTCAGAAGTTTCAGGATTCGGCAAAGCCATGGTTCTCAGAAGGACTGCAAGACTCAAGCTGTTTCAGAGTTCAGGGTAACCTGAGGACTGGACTGTCAGATGCAGACTGAAAGCTCAGTGGGAGTCTGGTCGACAGGAGCTTGATGGGATTCAGCAGCTTAGTGCGCCCTGGGCAACTAGCACCATGCAGGGCAGATCTTTAGCCATATGGACGATCTGTAGCCAGCTTAATCATCATGTAGGAAGATGTTTCTGTGAGAAATCCATGTCCGCAAGCGAAGCTCTTCCCCTCCCCCTCCCGCCCCATGCAGACACGCCACGCAGGGCTTTTAACTTGTGTGCAGGAGAGAAGGGAAGTGGCACTGTGCTTGGTCACCTCAGGTATGGTATAACTTCACACTGAATAATCCAAATCCGGGGGAGCTGGTGCCTCCTTGCTGTGTTGTTGGCCTCTTCATGCTGTGGTCATATCCCTGTGGCCAGGCATGTGACACTCTGAGTGGAATCAGCAGTCACATGTGTGGTCACTTGAGGAGGCAGCCAGTATGAGGTCAAATGATGCAAGAAAATAGAGAAAGAGAACCCTATTTTCTCTCCATTTGGGTTAGCAATGTGTGAAGAGGTTGAGCTGTTTAGAGACTAACTGATGCTAGCCACATGCAAGACAGACACAGAACTAACCTAGGAGAAGACCCTGCCCCATGATGGGACTATGTGTGGACATCTGCTGTCAATCAATCACTGTCCCTACTATGCTTCCTTTTAGAAATAGTAAGGACTCTAGGTGTCACTGTAAAATTCAAATACTAGCTTATTGGGTCACAGGGTTCCAGAAAGGTTCCAACAATAAAACTGAAAAGTGAGTCAGTGAGATGTTTCAGTGGATGATGATGCTTGCTGCCAAACCTAACAACCTGAGTCTGATACCAAGAACCCTCATGATGGAGAGAACAGACTTCTGCAAGTCAACCTATGACTTCCATCCATGTGCCTTGGCACTCACACACCCAAGCCCCACACATGCACATATAACTTGAAAGACAGGGATGGAGGTAGAGAGCAGTAACCCCTGAACCAGAGTCCAGACATCTCTAGGGCCCATATCTCTCTCTCTCTCTCTCTTTCTCTCTCTCTCTCCTTGATGTCAACTGCATGCCTCTACCTCGCCACTTCTGTCTTCACGCTGAGATGAAAATATTGGTGCCACTGCAATCTGAAGGTACATGGTAGAATCACTGCTCTCAAGATTCCAAGTGTTCCTTGGCCAGTGGGAGGATTATTATTAGCCCAGTTTGTGTCCCAGGTCTTTCCCTGGACCAGTAGATGGAGCATGGTGTGATAGCTATTGTCACTCCCCACCCCATCTCATCACTCTTTCTACGTGTGGTCTCCATATCCCCACAAGAAGCCAAGTTTATTTATTTGGTATGTTTATTTTATCCTCTTGATTACAATAAAAAAATGATACATGGGCTGAGACGGTGACTCAGTGAACACTCAGCGAAACACTTTTGCTTGCCACACAAATATGAAGACCTAAGTTCAGAACTCCGCCACCTCTGTGAGTCCCCATAAGCCTGAGTCAGTTGTCTCTGTTGGTCTTCTTGCAGAGTTCTTGTCCCTGCTGGGTCCCTCTAATCCTTCCCCCAACTCTTCCACAAGATACCCTACACTCTGACCAATGTTTGGCTGTGAGTCTCAGCATCTATTTTGATCTACTGCCGGGTGAACAGTTATGCTAGGCTCCTGTCTTCAGGCATAGCAGAGTGTCATTAATATTGTCAGGGGTTGGCTTTCTCCCATGGGACATGTCTCAAGTTGGGCCAGGCATTGTTTGGCCATTTCCTCAATCTGCTCCATCTTTATCCCTACACATCTTGTAGGCAGAGTACATTTTGGGTCGAAGGTTTTGTGGGTGGGTTGGTGTCTCCCTCCCTCCACCAGAAGTCATGCTTGGCTATAGGAGATTGCCACTTCAGTCCCCATGTCCCCAGCTGCTAGGAGTCTCAGTTAGAGTCACACTCATATTCTCCCAGAAGCCTAACCCAGGCAAGTCTCCAGCTTGTCCCAGGGATGCTCCCCTTGGTTTCCCTTTTACCTCCCAGCCCTCTCACCTCCTACCCATTCTCTCCCTGCACCTAATCCCCACCCTCGTTCCCCTTACTAGTCCCTCCCTCTCTTTATCCACTTCCAGTGTCTATTTTATTTCCCCTTCTGAGTGAGATTCAATCATCCTTCCTTGGACCCTTTTTGTTACTTAGTTTCTTTGGGTGTGTGGATTGTAGTATGATTTTCCTGGATTTATGGCTAATACCCACTTATAAGTGAGTACATACCATGTGTGTCTTTCTGAGTCTGGGTTAACTCGCTCAGAATGATGTTTTATAGTTCCATCCATTTGCCTGCAAATTTCAAGATGTCTGTTTTTAATAGCTGAGCAGTATTCCATTGTGTAAACATGCCACAGTTTCTTTAACCATTTTTCAGTTAAGGGACATCTGGTTTGTTTCCAGTTTCTGGCTATTATTAATAAAGCTGCTATGGACATAGTTGAGCAAATGTCCTTGTTGTATGATGGAGCATCTTTTGGGTATATACCCAGAAGTGGTATAGCTGGGTCTTGAGGTTGATCTCTTCTCAATTTTCTGAGAAAGTGCCAGATTGATTCCCAAAGTGGTTGTACAAGTTTACACTCCACCTAGCAACAGAGGAGTGTTACCTTTTTCCACATCCTCTCCAGCATGTGCTGTCACTTGAGTTATTGATATTAGCCATTCTGATGGGTGTAAGATGGAATCTTGGGTCGTTTTGATTTGCATTTCCCTGATGTGGAGAGCCGCTTGTTTGTCAGGCTGCTTTGTTATTGAGCTCTCATCGAAAAATATGTGTTCACCCTGGCCTTCATCTACAGACAGGGATAGGCAGGATGTTTGGCCAAGTTCACTTCCTTTTGTTTATTTGAGGATCATACAGACACATGGTTGAAGTAAAGAAGTTTGACTTCTCCGTGAATGCCTTCATTGTATTAAGGTGCTTTTCTCTGACTATAAAAAGAGATTGTGGAATAAGCTGTTGCAACAGTTTCTACTGGCAGTCTTCTCGAACAGACCCCATGTGTAGAGTGTTGGTTTTTAAATTTTCTTTCAATCCTCACTCCCCACTCAAGAACTGTTAACTCTGTCAGGCTCTGGCACCTGATGACTCCAGACACTGAGTATTTCTTTAAGAACGTCTTTGCCATTAGAGATTCCTCCATTGGGAATTTTCATTTTAGCTGGAACCAAAGAGCGTGCATGGACTGAATCTAGGTCCCCTACACATATATAGCTGATATCCTGTGGTGGGTTGATATAAGGTGAGGGGAGCTCCTCTTTTCTAAGGAAAGGAGAGGGAGTAATGAGGGAAGCAGGTAGGGGGGTGGAACCAGGAGAAGAAGGAAAAAGGGGTCACAATCAGGATGTAAAATGAAAAATAATAACATTAAAGAACTCTGGCACCCATGAGAAAAGACGAGGTATGGCAGCTCAGACAGGCAGATCCCACGAGGGGCTCACTGACCAGTGAGTCCTGCTCCAGGCTCAGTGATAAACCTGCTCTCAAAAACTAAGGTGAAAAGCTGTAGAGAAGGATGTCAACCTCTGGCTTTCACAGGTACTCACGCATGAGCAGGCACACACACACACACATGCTCACGCAATTTATACATATTCATGGTGTGTGACATGATGTTTTGATATATACATAGACTCAGCTAATTATGTCACCTCACACACCCATTTTTGTGACGACAACACATTAACTCAGCAGGTTGCTTAGCTTTTTCCCTGATTTGCATGTGAGTCTGCAAATGCAGATGCATTTCATCTGGATCACCACTGCTTTCCTAGCACCTAAACAGAATTTTGAGGTATTTAATAAACAATTATTAGTTGTTGTTATTCTATCTTACTGTACCTAATTAATAAACATGTATAGATACTCCTGTATAGGAAAAACTATATATAGATTTCAGTACCATTAAGTGTTTTGACATCTGTGGGACATCTTGAAACCCAAACTGTATAGGAAAGAAGAGTCTACTGTGTTCTCATTTCCTGAATTTAACACACTAATCCCTGAATATCTCAGTTCCCTTGGGGACACTCTATGCCGTCTCTTACTGTCACTCTTCATTCCCCTGTAGAATGAGAGCAGGACATCGGTCTTTATACAATTGGTATCTCACAAAACTGCCATGAAGTGACTCCACAGTGAAGGCTGAGGAGTGGCAAGCCACCCGTAGGGTTTGTGGCCTACAAAGTTGGGGTTGGATAATGTCCCTAGGAGATGGCCCCAGGAGTTTTCCCAACCACCATGAAGACATAGATGTCATGTTGTGGGTGGGTAAAGAAGAGGTATCATTCTGAGAAGAGATAAAAAACCCTGGCAAAAATGTAAAGCTCCAAACTGATCTATACCCAGTATTGCAACCAAGTTCCTCATCAACACAAACACTAGAGAAAAATGAAAAGCAACAAAGAAAATGAAGACTATCAGCCATTTTTTATTCTTCTCTCATATATTACATCCTGACCACAATGCCCTCTCCTTCCTGTCCTCCCATTCTCTCACTACGACGACCTCCTCTCTCCCCCAAAGCCGCTCCTCCTACTCTGACTCCCAGGGATAGCAACCAAACATGACATCAAGTTGCAATAAGTCTAGGCACATCCCTTCATATTAAGGCTGAGCCAGGCAACCCAGTGGGAGGAAAAGGATCACAAAGGCAGGTAAGAGAGTCAGAGACAGCCCCACTCCCACTGTTAGGAGTCCCACAAGAACACCAAGCTACACAACCGTAGCATATATGCAGAAGACCTAGTTCAGACCCATACTGACTGTTGGCCCCCTCTGTGAGCCCCCTCTGAGCTCTGGTTAGTTGATTCTGTGGGCCCCTTTCTTGGGCCACCAGACATTTCTATAGTCAACATGTTTATCCATACCTGAATGTGTTAGACAGCAGAGAAGTCTCTTGAGACAGTACAGCCCTTGAAAATAACTTTTTTTGTCCTTTCCATCAATGTGAACAATAAGGTACCAGGGCTTAGTGTGTGAAACAGGAGCATTAGAAGAAAGTGGGAATATTGTCATGCTCCCTTGGGGTGCTAGGCTTTGACCTTCAGGCTGATGAGAACTAGCCTCAGGGATGCAACACAGCTCAGAAATATAAGACATTAAAACTGGAAAACACTATGGAAAACAGTTCCTGGAAAATATGTGAGCACGGGGGTATAGAATCTTCCACTTTAACGCATTCTCTTGTCTGGACAGGTCCATAGTATATGTTCCTTGCCATTGCCTGGCTGCAGGCCTTCAGGAAAACCCATCTGACACCAAAACCTCCAGAATGGGATCACTAATAGGATCACTAGAAACTTAAAAGTCGATGGTAGAAGGATGAAATCCTTCAGAGTCTGCAACCTGCATATCACACCCCCAAGGCCGTAACCAGCCCAGGAAGAGAAAGGAAGAAAACATCTTGTCTCAAACTATGGAAGGATTAGGTGGCTCTCAAGGGAGACAGTAAAGGCAAAGTTGTGTGACTACCTGAATATAAGAAGGAGAATATTCATCAAAATGTAAATAACTGGGGCTAGAGATACACCTCAGTTGCCAGAAAGCTTGCTTGGAAGGCACAATGCCCTGGGCTCAATCCTCAGCACTGTATAAACCAGACACAGCTACACATCCTTGAAACCAGGGAGTGGAGGCAGATGGATCAGAAGAAGAAAAACAGTAAGAGTGAGTAGCAATTTTCTTTCTGCAGCACAATGGTGATATTGTCTCTCTACCACTAGTGTGCAATGGATCCATGGTAGCTTTGTTCACAACAAAATTGTTAGGAATCAAATAATAATAACAGCAACAGCATAAAGTCAAACATCAGTGGCTGTTAAAAAGCTAAGGATATGGTCTCACATCTGGACTACAGTCCCACCTGCAGGGCACCTCAGAAAATGAGGGTCCACCCTGAAAGACGCCCGTGTCTACAGCAGGGGGTGACATGCCAGCAGAGTGGTTCAGAAACCAAGGAGGATAGGGCTATAACCTAGGAAGACAGTCATAGCAGCAGCACCACAGAGACTGCCCAAGTCACAAAAAGGAGAGATATTTTTAGTCAGAGCTACACTCCATAGAGTTGGATCTTGATGAAGTTTGTGCGTTTCTATTTTGGTGGGGTTTTAGTCATGCAGTTGTTCATTTCTAGGAGACCTCAAAGTTTATTCAGTTCTATTTCCTCCTCCTACAGATGATTAAACAGTTGGGTTTCAGTGCAGAGAAAATGAACCCTACATAGTGTAAGAATCGGAGCTCAGCAGAGAAACAGGGCCAGCCAATCTGATGAAGGAATGAGGAAAGATTGATTTATTTAAGGAATCCACTCACTGTGGAGGCTGCCTAAACCAAAGCCTGCAGGAAGCCCAGAGAGGGGCAGGAGCCACAGTGAGGCTCAAAGACTGTCTACTCAGGGAATTCTCTGGGCTCTCAAAGGCAGGTCCTTTCTGCTGTCTTTCAACTGGCTACATGAGGCCCACCCCCATTAGGGAGTTCAATTTTCTCCACTCAAAACTCCACTGATTTCGATGTTTGTCCCCAAACATGCTGTCACTGATACCCACAGAACCACTTGACGACCCATCTGGGTATGTGGCCCAGCCAGGTTGGCACGTAAAAATTAGCACCAAAAACAGAGCTAACACCTAAATCTTCTGCTTTTCATAAACCTCCTTCTGCTTAATCATACGGCCCCCAGTAACTTTCAGGTTTTTGAAACAACCAAATTCTGGAATCTTACGTTTTTCAAGGCAAGAAGCTAAGGCAGTGAAAAATGACACTCAACAAATGCATTCACTTTTGCACTTTACTTGAATTTTCCAACCATAAGCCAGCCTGAACATGTTTCAAAACCAAAAAAGAAACAAAATATGTTTTAAAGCAACCAAATCCTAGATCCCCAACTCATTTGAAAGGCCAACAGCAGATCAACCTCACCATAAAATAATGACGGTGTTGGTGACACCCTTAGGGAAAGCATGAGTGTGAGACGCAGAATGTTTGACATAGGAATTGCTAAGAGATGAACGTGCTGAACCCAAGCTACCTGCAAGCTCTCCTCCTCAGCCCTAGTGTTGGGTGTGACCCTGTAACAGAGAAGAGATGCATTAACGTCCACATTTTCCACTTGTCTTAAAGTTTCTGTTTCAACACTTCAAATTTTACCCCCCACAGTCTCTTTTTCTTCGTTAAAGGAAGGGGGAGAACAATTGAACTTCGCCCCTCATCGAGAAGGCTGTATTAGATGAAGAAACATTCCTCCACAGCTAATGAGGTATTGTTCACACAGGAAGCTGTGTTCTGGCCGTTTGAGAATGCCACCAACACCTCATTACCATAGTGCCGCCTGTGTCACTTGCCCTCACACCTCTATGAGGGCTTAGCAGTTTAATCACTCTGAAAATCCTAAGTGCTGCGGAGATACCTGCAGTCTAAAGCTGCTGGCTGGGATCCGAACGGTTCCGAGAACTAAGCAATTCAACTCATTCATCTCATACATCATCAACTTAGAAGTGCCAAGATGGAGGCCCAAGAACAGCACCACGAATTCTGTTACTGCAGACCCAGTCTGTAAAAGCCAAAATAAGGAGATCTCATACTCAAGCATCAATCCATCTTTTCCTCAGGACAGCGATTGGCTGAGCAATGTATTAGTCCATTCAAGTTGCCTTAACAAAATACTGAGGACAGTGTCTGGGCTTCTCCTGCTTCCATTGTCAAGGTCCCAGCAAAGTGGTTTCCTGATAAGGCTCTCTTCCTGACAGAAACCCAGGAGCCTCCTCACCAAGTCTTCAAGTGGCCTATCCTTCTTTGTATCTGTGGAAACATCTACACTGTCTCTTTCTAATCATTCATCAGGATTTGAATCCTCTCAAACTGAATCCACAATCTCACTTAATATTCATTACTTCTGCACAAGTCCCATTTCCAAATACAATTTTACTGAGGACTGGGGGTTTACCGTAAGAATTGGAAGAGGTACAATTTAGTCCATGGCAGGCAATAGCAACCTACTGTTCTAGTTTGCTTTTTGTTGCTGTGACCAAAAGCAACTTGGGAAAGAAAGGTTTTATTTCATCTCACACTTACACACCCTCACTGAGTGAAATCAGGGCATGAAGCCAAGCAGGAGCCTGGAGGAAAGAATTGAAGCAGAAACCACAGAGGATCACTGCTTACTAGCCTGCCCTTGATGGCTTCCTCCATCTTCCCTATATAACCCGAGACCAGCTGCCCAGGGTTGGCTATATACATAGTAAGCTGGCCCACCCCATATCAACCATGAATAAAAAAAAAAATGCTCCACAGACATGCCCACAGGCCAATCTGATGGAGACAAGCCTTCATTAAGGTTGCTCTTTCCAGATGACTCTAGTTTGGTCAAGTTGAACAAAAACAAACAAATAACAACAACAACACAAACCAAATAACAACAACAACACAAACATATGTTCATCTGATATGTATTTTCCTACTATCTAAAGTTTATATGAAGTATTTTTTTTCTCTTCCTCCACCTTTTTGTTGTTGTTGTTGTTGTTCAGGAAAAGCTTTACTAGATAAAGCAAATCACTTAATGAGATTTCATTTGTAGTGGAACTTTCTGAATGAACAATGATAATCTCACTCCTAAGATGGAGAAAACATTGTAGGTAGATACTGAAGTATTCAACTTCCTTCTTCTCTGTATTGTCTTGTGTTCCTATTAATTCATTCCTGTTCTAAATAATCCTGTGGGAAGGAAAGAAAGAAAGAAAAAAGAAAGAAGAAAAGGAGGAAAGAAAGAAAGACCAACAAAAATGTTTTAATTTTTTAAAAGCTCTATGACAATTTATAGAAAATGTTTTTCTTGTTACTTTGTAAGTTTGGTATCCTTTATATAATGAAAAGGGAACGATTTAAAAGAACTCAAAATATACTTTCAAAATAGTCCCCAATAATTTACTTGTGCTCATGGACTAAATCCAACTAAACATGTCTATGAGAACCGAAGTAAGGACACACCTGGCCTGACAGACTTGGGAGTTATTTCTGGCATCTGCTCAACTTCTCCAAAGTTAACTATACACACTTGAAAGATAGAAGATGGGCCTCAAAAGAACACATTTCCTTCAATAGAGCTGATTTCACACACACACACACACACACACACACACACACACACACACACTTGGATAGATGTCCCTACAATCCTCAATAGACATGTGAACTATCCATGCTGTAATATATAGGAAAATTACATTTTTCAAGGGTACATGACTCTATGTGACTTTTACATGTTGACCTGTCTTCCAAAATGAACTCCAAACAAAGATTTAATAAGTGCATCATGACAATTTAAGGGCAAAACAGAGCATTCAACTCACCATCCCAAAAGCCAAGACAAACCAAATACA
This sequence comes from Psammomys obesus, assembly GCF_907164565.1. Lineage (NCBI taxonomy): Eukaryota > Metazoa > Chordata > Mammalia > Rodentia > Muridae > Psammomys > Psammomys obesus. The sequence continues at coordinate 22,135,593 of NW_026596069.1, forward strand.
GTTGATAGGTCGGGATCCGTGGAGATGGTACGGAAATAAAAGAAAGCAGACAGGCACCATCTCTAAAAGCGGAATGGTTCCTCATCAGAACCACTGAAGGGCTTTGGTCTTTCAGTGGGAAAAGGCACCGTGCACGTGACCCAAGGGTTGGGGGAAGCTCTTAGTCCATCCACTGTCCTCCTGCAGCCGCAATGTTGTAACCACCAACAAAGGCTGCTATGGCTTCTTGAGAGGGGTGGGTGTTCTTCTCCTGGGAAGAGAAAGACCTTAATTTGTGAGGACACTAACCTTGTGTCTCTTGTCAGGAGCTTCCTGTATCCTAGCGGCCTGCAGGTGGTAGCAGCATGCCAACATTCCTGTGTGATTCCTTAGCCCAGCTTCGGCTTTGGAGCATTAGCCCTTTAGTGCTTGTCCTACTTTACTTCTCTGTGGCTGTGGCAAAGCTCTAAACAAAAGCAACTTGGAAAAAAGTCATTTGAGCTTACAGGATGCTGTCAGTATCCAAGGGAAGCAGGGTAGATGCTCAAGGCAGGAGTCGGGACACAGGAAGGGAAGTGGAGTGCATGGAGGAAAGCTGCCTACTGACTTGTTTCGCCTGCCTGCCTGGCTACCTTCTTGTACAGCCCAGGCCCTCCTGCCCACAGGCCAATCTGATGGAAGTAATTCCTCAGCAGGGCATCCCTCTTCCCAGTGTTACACACTTTCGCTTGTGTAACACCGACAAAAACTAACTGGCACAGTACCAAAGGTAACGGAGAAAGGAGCCGCATGACGGAAGGCAGAGCAAGAGCACAGCAGAATATCCTGGGCAGTACTTTTCAGAGGAATGTACTTTCCAGACAAATGTGCAGGAAGCCATGGGGTGCAGCTTCCTTTCTCAGGTGATTCCAGAGAAAGGAGGGTCTAGGTTCGCCATGTTAGCAAGTCCCCAGGCACAGGGGTGTGGGGTGATGGTGCAGCCTGGAAACCTCTCTTTGATTACAAAGCTCCCAGAGGACATCAGCTCAGAAGATCCTTTGTAAGGTGAAGGCAGGAGAAGAAGCAGCCAACACCCTGCAGACACTGCAGATCAGGGAGACAGCTGCACTTTCGTGAGCCAGCCCAGGTGCTCATCAACAGATGGATGGATGGATGAAGCACAGCACAGGCATGTATCGGAACTTTATCCAGCCATGAAGAAGAACGAAGTTGTGACGGCTGAAAAGACAATGGATAGGGCTGGAAATCACTGTGTTAAGCAGAACTAGATATACTCAGACAACAACCGCATGTTCTCTCCCGTACGTGGAGTCTAGATTTGAGTGTGTGTGTGTGTGTGTGTGTGTGTGTGTGTGTGTGTGTGTGTGTAAAGGGAGCTATAAGACACGTAGAAAAGCTGTGGAAAGAGAGGATGGTGGAACACATGAGACAGGAAAGCAGAAGAAGAAACTAGAGGGGGAGGAGGTAAGGGGGAGGGTGGGCAGTGGGGGAGAAGGACAAGGAACAAGAAAGTGTAATGGCATGTGTGTATGCAAAACCCATAAAGAAGGGGCTGGAGTGACTAACAGTTCAGTGATTAAGAGCATTTGCTGTTTTTCTAGACTCCAGAATCTAGAGTTAAAAGCCCATTCCCAGTGTCTGTGTGGTCAGTTTATAAGTGCTCGCATCTCCAGCTCTAGGAGACCTGACGCCCTCTTCTGGCTTCTGTAGGCACCTGCTACACAGCTGGTGTATACACGCAGACAACACATATCCATGAAATTAAAACCAAAACAAGTCCTTTTCTAAAAGAAAGAAAATGCCGTAACAGAACCTGTTCCTTGATATGCTTATTATTTTTTTAATCCCTTACATTGCATGCTCACTTATTTTTAAAAGGAGCGGGGTCTTTTTGTTAAGGTTGGATGGGTGGAATGGAACCTTGGGAACCAGGCAAAGGAGCTTGGCTGAGAGAAGGAGCTGTTTCTGAGCTGCCTGGCAACAGAACAACAGTGGGTGTGAGCAGGAAAGCACTGAGAATGTTGTCTGGCAGAGCCATGAGGGGCCCAAGCTGAGGAAGAACACTCTGAGTTAATTAATACAGGAGGCTGGAAGAATTTGAGTCTCAAGGAGAAAAGCCTGAGCTACAGAGGGCAAATGTTTAGGCAGGTGGGAACAATCAGAGCCTCACACTTAATGAGGTTGCACTGTGACTCTGTCCACAGGCCCTCAAAGAGGTGGCAATCTGTGTCCTAACAAAGGCCCTGATGAGCAATTGCAATTCTTCAGCTAAGTTTGAAAAAACATTGCCTTGATATATTAAAAATATTGAGTTGCTGTTCCAGTAAACCCATCAGAGAAACTCCACAATGGGCAAATATTTATATACCAGAAGAGTAATAAAATCCAAAATCTCTTCTAAGGAAAAGACAACATTTACACATTTACAAAGTGAACAACCATAACCACAGAGAAAAATTCATGCCCAAGATACATTTTTTAATCTTCTGATTCTACAGCAAAAACAACACAAATGAGGAGACAAAAAATGCAAGACTGGGAGGCAGACTCTTTGTCGTGATTTCGCTACCAGTTGTGGGGCAGGATCTGTTTCTGCAGAAGCTGATGGCTGCTTCAAGGTGCATTGTTTGGGCCGAGCTCTGGAGAAAGATAAACATTCGGGCTTCCGGGGGACTGGAATCACAAGAGTGACTAGCAAAGTTCACAGGAGCTGAAAGACCCTGGTGCCAATTAAAAACCATACAACCCCATCCCAGCAAGGAGGGAAGCTGTTGAATAATTGAATAATCTCAAGCCATTCCAGAGAAGAATAAACAGATGATGGCCTCATCCCGCCGAGACTGGCTGGAGCTGTGTGCATTAGAGTGCTCTATATTCTCTTCATACTTTGATTAATTATCCAGCTGTGCGACTGTCATTAACAAGGATGTCTTTGAATCATGTGGCTCCGACAGTAACCAAATCTGGCTGTTCCTTTCATTTGCTTCCCTCACATGGGGAAGCACCTTGCTGTTTGGCAGAGAGTGGCCTGGTGTGTCATTTGAAACAAGCAAACACTCCATTCACCACCGATGACAATGGGTCAGTCTTTAGATGGCTTTCCGCAGTCCTGCCCATGGCTTGTCACCGGGGTGCTCCTGGTAGATGACAGAGATATGCCTGCTTGGAATTTGACCTTCTACTGAAAAAGGGTGGGAGATGCCAGGCCTGAAATGAGAATGGCTGTCCTTTTAAAATTGTATTTGCTTGCTAATTTGTTTGTTTCTTTGTGGTGTAATAGAAATGGCCACCCCCATCCTATCACCCCAGCAGGCTCAATGTGCTATTTCTCTAAGGATTGTTTTCATTTTTAAAGAATCCAGTATTTCAGGTCCACAAAATAAATCATTCGGAATTGGAGAATTCCTATCTTACAACCAAGCATTGGTGGAAATGAAGGCACTAGATGAGAGGCCCTGAAATCATGTCACATCCTTTGGTGGCGGGTTCAGTGGTTCTAACAGCTATGATGATGGTGACCAGGCAAGGTTAGGTGAGTCATCTTCTTTTTCCATATAGAAGGCTGACTCCGTTTGGATGATGAAGCTTTCCTTACTTCCAGGGAGGTAGCACAACCTTTGAAAAGAGAAATCATCTTCTAATAGTCTCACCAACATTCCCGTTCTTCCTGCTATCTCCCAGCACCCCTGCCTTAACCAGGCTTGTGGGGGAGTGTGGCCATGAAATCAGGGCAGAGCGACTGAGTCACTGCCAGGCAGAAGTATTAACAGTTCAAGGTGTCCTTCTGTCTTTGCTCATGTCCCTCAGTCCCTGAGTCTCTGGGTGGAGCAAAGAGCTCTTGCAAGTTAGCTTGTAAATGTGTCAAAAGCAAAAAGCCTTTGTTTGGATGCATCCCCTTTCTCTCTCTACCAGGGAAAATGTAACTCACCCTTGAAAGACCATCTCAAATGGCACTTCCCCCTTGGAGCCTTCCTAGATATGGACTTGCCCAGCACCTCACCATGCCTGACGTTCCTGTCAGCCATAGGCTCTGCGGCCAGCAGAAACCAAGCCCTTTGTCAGGACACGTGCCATTCTTATTCACCAGGACTTTGTGCTCTTTCAATGAGATACTTGCATTTTAGACTTTTAAGGAAATACAAAGGTTCAAGACCCTTCAGAAGAAAACATGACGTGAGAACAAGACAGACTTGGTGCCACTCGGGAGAAGTAAAAACTGTAAGTAGAGAATGGCCTCAGGTACAGACAATCTGCTGCTGTGTTCAGGAAAAGCTGTTAAACGTATATAAAAATGTTCCTGTACAAACATCTCAACCTTCCCGGAACTTCCCTCCGAAACTGGGACTGGCAAGAGGGTTCTTTTGTTCCTGAACATTTTTAAGCAACAGTGACATCATGTGGCCACAGAGGAAGCTGACTATTCCTCCAGAGAGGTGAGAGATTTGAGTGGCCGTTTCCCTTCCAAGTAAATTCATTCGAAAAGGAATCAGTCAAGCAAACACAGATTCCATGTTAGGACAGGTCCCGTGATGTGCTTCTACTCACAAACTTACCAAAAAGATCCCATCCCAATAAATTCTTAGCAAGCAAGCCCCAGCAGATCTACAGACTAAACTGATCACTAAATTAATCACCACATCAACTTTGGATCTGACTGTATGTCTGCAGACGTCACTGGGTGACGACTCAGGCCTGATTCAAAAACAAGGACCACGTGTGTCCAGAAGCTTCCCCACTCCTAGCTACAGGAAGCCTCCTGGGCCAAGCGGATCCCCTGTCCGCACTCTCAGGTCACCCTTGCCTCTTAGAAACTGTAACAAGCAAAGTAACTGATGCCAGGCTCGCCATGCGATAAGCCAGGTGCTCTGTGAGAGTGGGCTGGAGTTCTGACTCAGCATGGCTTCTGCAGACCTCTCAGACCTCTCACTAGCAGATGAGCAGCCAGTCAGGCAACAAATAGTTATTGAGCACTGACAGTCGCCCATGCATCGGTAAGGAGGTACTGCTGATTTGTGGTGAAGAGGACAAAGCCCCTTCTAGTTCATGAAACTTGGGTTCTAGTTGGATGTGGGCAGGGAATGTGCTAGTGGGGATGTAGGAACAGATGCTATGGGGCACAAATAGGTCCTAGGGGTAGGGTGCTAGGTTATGCTGATGTTGGAGGAGAGCAGAGAGCTAAGGGAAGTGAGAGAATTCGTGGCAGATGGACAGTACAGAAGATCTAGAAAGTGTGTGAATCTTAAGGGATAGAAGAAGGACCCTGGAAAGAACTATATCCAAAGAACTCTTGCTACAAAGCTACAAAGCTCTAGCTACAAAGCTGCATACCATTGAGGTTTCCTTCCTTCTCCAGGCCTGCCCTACTATGGGAGGATTTATAGTTGATCCTAACTAAAGGCCCCACATGGAACAAAACTCCAGACTTACAATATCTGATAGTGTTCTCAGTGTGTGCTTGTGTGCGTGCGTCCGTGCGCGTGTTTCCACAAGCCAAGTGTGTGATTACAGCCCCAAAGTAACCCCAAGCATTGTGGGACTAGGCATTAGCTTGTCTCACACAAAGATCTACACTTAGGGAGATTTGTCATCGGCCAGGAGGTGGTGGCATGTGTCTTTAATTCCAGCACTGGGGAGGCAGAGGCAGGTGGATCACTGCGAGTTCCAGGGAAGCCTGGTCTGCAGAGTGAGTTCCAGGACAGCCAGAGCTACTCAGAGAAAACCTGTCTAGAAAAAAAAATGGAAATTTGCCATTAGGTGTCTTAATGCAGTCATTGCCAAGGGTCAGCTGCCATGTAGCAGCAATTGTCAAGTGGGCGTTACTTCACCAAGAAGACATCTCCCTTTTCAGTGGGTTCAGTTGCACTCATGGGGCTCACGTCTAGGCATCTTTGGTAATACAATAAAAGTCATATGCACAGTAAATGTACTGACAAAGAGAAGACAAAAGCAGACCAAATCAGCCCTGAGTTTAACCCACTCTCTTGGCAGTGTTTTGTCTAGCATTCTCTCATGTGGAGCCAACCAAGAAGACTGAGTAGGTCACATCTTCATCAACATCAAGGGCTCACCAAGATTTCAGCAATCAGCCAACACCCGTTTGCTCAGCAATAGCTCCTTCCCTTGTCTATCATTTTGCACTAAATGTCACCAGTTGTTGTTTGAGTTAATTGCTAGTTTCTAGAGGGGGAAAACTTGTTAAAAATACAGTAATGCTTTGAGAATGAGCCAACTATTCTATCTCTCTTTAAAAAGAAAAAACAACAACAACAACAAAATAGGATTTCTTGATAGCCAACATCAATATCATGATTCTTGGTGTGTGTGTATGTGTGTGTGTGTGTGTGTGTGTGTGTGCGTGTGTGTATAAGTGATATATATATATATATATATATATATATATATATGCCAGTCTGTTTATCTGTATCTGTGTGTTTATATGTGCATGGTATGTATAATTGGTTTTTATGTGTGTGTGTAGAGGCCAAAAGTCAATCTTAATTGTCATGACTCATGATACTCTTCCACCTTGTTTATTGAAATAGGTTTCTTATGGGACAATCACAGGATAGGCTAAGCTGGCTGGCCAGAAGCCACGGAAATTTATGTGTTTCCAAGGATACAAGTGTGAAAACTACCTGGGCTTTTACCATTTTAACGCTAGAGATCAGACTTGGGTCCCCATCCTTGCAATTGCAAGCACTTTATCTATTGAGCTCTCTCCCAGTCCCAGTGCCATTTTTATTGTTGTTTGGTTGGCTGATTGGTTGGTCCATTGGCTTTGTTTTGTTTGTTTTCACAGCTAGGAGCGGAAACTTAACTGAAATCCATCAGGCTGAAAAAACCCAGCTAACAAGTCCGTCAACACTCCATTCTGCCCAGCTGCTTCTATGTGAAAAGGAAAGGGAGACCTCTTAGAGTGGTAAGAAAATGAAAACTAGTAATTGCGGTTCTGTCCTGAGTCAGCTCCGCCTCAAGCCTGAACAGTAGAGAGCTATGGAGTGCACTGGACAGGTGGCTTGTGTGACAGGCACAAGCTAGGACATCTTCCCACACTGTCCAACTTCTAAATGAGGGCCTGGGCTGATCTGTAAATGAAGGATTGAATTCAGAGGCAGCCCCATCATTTCGGAGCTACAAAACCTTGGGTATGTGGGAGCTCTCTCAGAGTTTCGCGTTCCTCCTCTTTAACACTGGGATAAAAACACCTACCCTGGGAGGTTTTAAAACATCTACCCCAGAGGGTTTTAAGAGGGCTGTACCTAACACAATCTAATAGGTGGTTCACAGCAACTATGTGGGTGTCTGTGACCCCAAGATTATCCCCAGAGAGGAGCTGGTCAGTAAGGGAAACCCGAGCTCATCACCTCCAACCGTCTTCCTCTCCACATGCCTGTGAGAGGAGCTTGCTTCAGGGCCCGTGGCCCATGCTGGCAGAACGGCTAATGGTCACCTCAATTCCAAGAGCACCACTACATAGACAGACAAGGCACAGCTGAAAGACAGGGGTCCTCCTTAGCTATGGTATTTGTGTTACCCCAAAAGGATCCCAAAACTCCATTTTGGCATGATGTGGGTTAGGCAATGTGAAGGATTTGCTGTTGCTTGCTTGCTTGCTTGCTTGCTTGCTTGCTTGTTTGTTTGTTTGTTTTGTTAGTTTACCCTAGATTGAGAGTGGATTGTGAAAGCAAAGTCAGTGAACCGAGAATCTAGAAAGACATTCTACACCTAAATGGACAAGGCCAAGGTGTGATAGAGTTGATCTGGTAAAAGAACATCTAAGAAAAGGTTATCATTCCTCAAGTCAAGAATGCTTAATACACCAGGCATGGTGGAGCACGCCTGTAATCCCAGCACTCAGGGAGGCAGAATCAGGCGGATCTCTGTGAGTTTGAGGCCAGCCTGGTCTACAAAGTGAGTCTAGGACAGCCAAGGTTACCCAGGGAAACCCTGTCTCAAAAAAGGAAAAAGGATGCTTAACACAGGAAAGGAGACAGGCTAGAAGACAGCTCTGTCCTTCATCTTCTTCCTGTCTTCACCCTGCAATTCATTTTCAAAGGATGGATGGGCCAATCTCTATGTAATTGTGCTCCTACCAACTTTAATATATAATTCAATGGAGTTACCTGTGCTAACAGTATGATTTGCACCAATGCTGACTTTGCTAATAATTGGTCCAACACCTATGATAATTAATCTCATACCTGAATATTCTGAGCCTCATAGCTGAGCCAGAGAACATAATTGTGTCAAATTACAGTGTGCCAACAAGAAATAAAGTCCCCCCCAGTATTAATCAAGGTCCCTAAAATAAGACAGCATTTGTCTAATGATCTTAGAGATGGATAGATGGGTATCCGCTGTGGCACTGCTTTTTATATTGACCACAGTTATGCTCTGCATTTTCTGTATCCTATAAATATGTATTTCAAAAACTGCTTTAAATTTTTTTATATCCTTTCTTCATTCTTAGACAATTTCATATATGATAAAACATTTTAGATGAAAGCGGGGTAATGCAAGGGTTAACAGCTGCTTGTAGGCTCTGCAAAAAAGAAAGAAATCTTTGAGCCCAGGCCTCATGCCTTCACTGTGGTGGGCAGCTCCGCGGATGGCAGAAGCACAGTGTGGTGCCCAGACGGACAAGTACACAATGAAAGAAAGAGACCCTGTGATCTTTACATCCTTGGCTAGTCTTGAATTCCCCACAGCTGTTCCTGGACAAAGGAACGTTCTGGAACTGGAGTTGTCTCCCTTGGGATTGATCATCCTGTCCTTTATTCCTCGAGAGTGGCTAGTCTTTGGTGCCAATGATGAAAGCCAGTTCACAGGCCACAGTGGACATAAAGGCTTTTATGAGATCCAAGTGTTCAGGGAGGCTGGCGGGAGCGGGCACTGGGCACTTCAGCAGCCCCATTCAGATCTTGGGAACGCCTCGGAGCTAGCTCCTCCCCACTGACCTGAGAAAGCCCTCACCGCCACTTCAAGGACATCACCTAGTTTCCATTTTGCAGGTTTTTCTGGGTTTCCACAGGGTGGTTGTCTGGACATAGCACATAATGGCAGTTGATCTTAACAATAAGTGAATGGAAATAGGCCAGGCAAATACCCACCTGAAGGAATTCTTAGCAGTTCCTTGCAGAGAGCCCTGGCTCCCTTCATCCAAATGTCCTGTGAGAGAATGCAGGGCTGGGGACAGACACCCTGTGGGGAGAGAACTAAGTCAATGCAAATTTCCACCACCACACAAGACCTTTCTTCCCCTGAGCCTCTCTGCTCATACTGTGTAGACTGTAATAGCCTAACAAAAATCCTTATTAAAGAATGAAACTGATCCCATTTTTAGAACCGAGTTTGGGCTATATTATCTGAAAGAAACTGACCTCGGGCTGGACATGCCATCAGTTATTCCGACACCACCCCTAAGGGGGCCACCTTCGGAAGTTCAATTCGAGATTGAACTCCAACCAGATTTCCTTCTGCCTGTGTCCATCCTCCCCCCTTGTCTGATACATGCAACCTTCTGAGTGGGGTATGTTCATTTGCTATAATCGTCATGATAAAGAAGCAGACTGTGTGGCTTAAACAGTGGAAATATGTCTCTCCTAGTTTCAAAGACTTTAAGTTCTACTCCTCTGTGGCTCAAGGAAGGGGATCTATTCCAGGTCCCTGTCTGGGGCCTGCACGTGGCTGTCTTCTCCTTTTGTTCTTATGCATGTCTGCATTTTCTCTTCCTTTAAGAACAGCAGTGATACTGGATTAATGCCAACCAAATACTCTCATTTCACTTCACACCTCACAGGGCTTTGCCAAAACCCCCTTTCCAAGTGGCAACTGGTGCATTTAGGACACAGTTTTATTAAGCCCAGGTACTGCATTGAAAAGGAGATGATTCAGCCTTCTAAGCACTATAATAGAAGTTTGGTTTCTTTGTAAACTCAGTCATGTTATGTGAATATGTTTTTGTGTTAATCCCAAGTGTGGGATTTTTAGTTGGGCTGTAGTTTGATCACACCTGTTAATTGTCTTGTGTGGAGCGTGGCTTTGAAGGTAATGGCCTTCCGCGTGCGGCAGGGAGAGGAGCGTGGTCTAGGATTCTGGAGAGTACAAATATGAGAGTCCCGAAAGGTGTCTTGGAGCGCAGTGTTGCGTGTAGTCATGTAGCAGGTTGGAGAGACCAGAGACTGACAGTGTTGCGATTTGGAGCAGAGAGACTGAGAGAAATGCCTCGGGGTGCAGCGGCATGGAGAAGACTGCCGGCTGCATCTGCAGCTGACAGAGACTGGCAGAGAGCCCTACGAGACCCACTAACCCTCAACAGCCAGGAGAAGTAAAGGGTCCCTCTCTTCCCACTAACCTTCTCTCTCCTACCTAGGGTTGGGAGGTTGGAGAGGGGGTTGAGGCCTAAACTCCCCAAAAAAGTTTTAAAAACAAACACTACAAAGCACTCGTGTGTTTAAGTGTACACGCCATATAGAACATCCGTGAAAGCTGAATTTGATAGAAACACGCAGAGAAATAGGAAGAATTCATCCCCAAACAAGATGTGGATTTATTTGGGGCCCCTCTCCAGTCACAGGGAGTCACAGAGAGATACCCAGTGTCACGTGCGTGCAAACATGACGTCAAGCTCATTTTCCTGATGCCTTCCGTGAGGCTCACTGCTGGTTTTGGTTTTTTTCAGTTACCTTTGTGTTTTCTCCTTTCATACTTAGTACAACTTCTATTTAAAGCAGACCATGACTGTTTAGCAATGCAAACTGCATAGTCTACAGGCTTGAGATACTTACTGATCAGTTGGAGCGACCATCCATCACATACCATCATGGAGGAAAAGACATATGGGGAGCCAGTCACCACAGGTCCTTGCCTTCCTGTGTCCTCATTAATCGGTGTAATAAAGTCTGGCAAATAAATAACCATAGGGAACCACGCAGCAGCTAAGCCTATGGCTTCAACTCTTTCATACATCTATCTGAGAGCTGAAGCCCAACAGCTCCTGGGCATGGTGAAGTCCATCCCAGGAGGATTCCTCTGGCTTTTTATACTTTATTATCTAAAAAAATCTAGAATTTGTCTGAACAAAACCCATGAAGGTGATAAAAGTCAGTAAAAGTGCGCTGAAGGAACTTGCCCAGAGAAGAAAAAGGGAGAAAAAATGAACCTTCAGATACAAATGATGGCTGCTGAATGGTACTGACAACCTGAAACTACAAGACCCCAAGGTTAGCTTAAGGTGGTTGCTATAACCTGAGTTTTACAAAACCCGGCCCGTTGACACTGACACCCCAGTCACTGGAGTAGGAGAAGAAACTCTCACACCCAAATACAGTACCTATGCCTGCGCACGGGCTTTGGGAAATTGACTCCCGGCTCTGCTCCTTCTGACCACAAGATCTTCCCGGACGCCTTAGCCTCTCGGAGCCGCAGCCTCCTCACTCCTGAGTGGCAGCGCAGTCGCTAGCACACGGCATGCTCTCCAGTAAACATAAACATGCTCACGATGCTCCTTCCTCCCCCAGGTCCCTGGAGCCATGGGAGCTGCCATTCACTGCAGTAAACAAATTGAAAGAACTCAGCCGTGGCACAGGCTCCCGGTTTTGGATGTGGGGACTGAATTACCCACCCTGGGCAACCCAGCAACACCAGCAGGAACTTGCCACTGTGGGTCTTTCCTTACCACCTGCAGGGAGCTAAGATTTGAGCGACCATTACCACATAAAACATTCAGCTCCACCTTGCTGGTAGTTTTAACCACGTTTAAATATTTCATAGAGAACATTTTTCTTTGAAACACTCTCATCTCATTTCTTAACTGAAAGTGACCTGAATTAATGTGGAGAGGCCAGAACAGTGAGAAGAAATGGATGCAGAGGAAGCTCGCATGCTCAGAAGGCTGAATTCTGTTCGGGACCCTGCCTGTCTGCCTGTCCATATGGGTCGAACGGCCGAGGCTAAAGCTGTCCTGTGGTTCAGAGCTGTCACTCTGAATAGGTGCCTATGGCATTGCTGCACCTCCAAAGGTTACTCCGCTGGAAGCTTGGTCCCAGGTGTGGTGGAGCTGATGAATCAGAATCTTTCACAGAAGATAATCAGGCCACAGCATCCCACCCCCATGAGTGGGCTCATGCTGTCTTGCATGAGTAGGTCAAGTCCAGGAGGAGTGAGTTGGCCTCCAAGAGAACAGGTGTTTATGAAAAGAACACGTATAATACTCCCACCCTGCTCTTTTCTTCCTGCTGGAACCATGTGCTGGGTCCATCAGACTGCCAGCCAAATAAGTCTCTTCATATCTTCTTTACAGTGCACTTGGCTTTGGATATTTTGTTATAGCAATGGAAAAATTAACTAAAACACATACGTATTCATCTTCTTGAAGTGAATTAAATCAGGGCTTAAAATATTAACTTAGTATTTAAATAAGAGGTGGCTCAAAGATGGTAGGTAAATAGATGATAGATAGATAGATACATACATAATTTATACATACATACACACATGGATGGATAGACAGACAGACAGATAGACAGACAGATAGATAGGTCAATAGATGACACCTACATATTGGGGAGACACATATTCTGCTTCACAGTTTCAAGGGAATTCCACATGTCCTCCCACCTTCTTCCTCCAAGTCTGGAGTATACTTTCTAACTCTTACACCTAGATTACCTTACATGCCTTGCTGCACCCATTTAAACATAGGCAGGCATGGCAGGGTGCCCTTCAAGCCTGGCCTCCCACATAGCATTCCTCCGCACGTCCTCTTGCCCAGCACTACCTTAGGAAAAACATGGTGCAGCTTTACCTTAGGGCTGTTCCTCTGCTAGGCCCCACAGAATACACTGGAGCCAATCTGAGTCCAAGTCACAATCCACAGTCAAGCTCAGCTCCTTGGCTGGACCATAACTTAAACTGGAGCCGCCTAGAAAAGCATCTAAGCAAAAGCGTTCTAATTCCTCCCACTCCAGTGGAGCGAACCTCACTTTGTTTCTTTAATGTTTGTTCTCTCATATATTATGTCCTAACTGTAGCTCCCTGCCAGTCCATCAGCCCTCAACCTCCCCTATCCCCAGGATTCCCTCCCTATTCTCCCTTCATGAAACAGCAGGCCTTCCAGGGACTTCAACCAAACACGGCATAACAAGGTTCAATAATATCAGGCCCCACCATCACATCAAGGCTGGATGGGGCAACCCAGTTGGAGAAAATGGTTCTCACAAGTAGACAAGAGAGTCAGGGATAGTCCCTGCTCCCACTGTTAGGATTCCCACAAGAACATCAAACTACTCAGCCATAAGATATAGAAGACCTAAGTCAGACCCATACAGGCTCCCTGATCTCTGCAAACCCCTATGAGTCTTGGTCAGTTGATTCCGTGGGCTGTATTCTTGTGATGTTCCTAACCCCTCTGGTTCCCCCGATTTCTCCTCCTTCTCCTTCTCCTCCTCCACCTTCTCCTCCTCCTCCTTCTCTTCTTCCTTCTCCTTCTTCCTCCTCCTCGTTCTCCACAGGACTTCCCAAACCCCACCTAATGTTTGGCTATGGGACTCTGCATCTGCTCCCATCAGCTGCTGGATGAAGTCTCTCCGTTCTCTTTGATGATGATTCTGCTATGCTCTGGTCTCAGAACACTCTTCATGCAGTACAAACTGTAGGCTGAAGGGTTTGTGGCTGGGTTACTGTCCCTGTCCCTTTGCTTGAGGCCTTGCCTGGCTCCGGAAGATGGCTGGTTTGGGCTCCCTATCACCCATTACGAGGAGTCTTTGCTAGGGTACTTTAATCTCATAGATTTCCACCTCACCCCAGTATTTTCCCCAGTATTTTCTCCCCCCACCACATGCGCGTGCACATGCACACACACACACACACAATCTGATCCCTCCCATTTTTAACCCTGCTTTCTCCAGTCCATTTGTGAAATCTATCTTATTTCACCTTCGCCAGGAGATCCTTTGGTCCCCACTTAAGCCCTCCTTGTTACTTAGCTTCCCTGGGTCTTTGGACTATAGCATGATCATCCTTTACCTTAGTTAATATCCACTTATCAGTGAGTGCATGGCATGTGTGTCGCTCTAGGTCTGAACCCACACATTCATTTATGGCTCTTTTTCGTGCATAGTAAAGCAGATAATATGTGGAGGTCCTTACTCCTCATGAGCAATGTGTGTGTGTGTGTGTGTGTGTGTGTGTGTGTGTGTGTGTGTGTGTGGTGTGTACGTATGTGTATGTGTAAATTTCTGCATGTGTATATGTATACACATATGCCTCTATCAAGTAGAGCACAATCGCCTACATGGAAACTACATCAAAGAGCCAACTTCGTGTATTCCCATTGATATTGCTCCCCAACTCAGTGCAACAAGAAATCTGGACCACTTTTCTATCTCCTAAAATAGCAGGATTTGGCTGTGAGAGTCCAAGACTGAGCTATGATCCAAAGCAACCAATTGGTCAGCCAATGGCTAAAATTTCACCTTATCAAAGGTAATAATGGCATTTTTGAGTGGGTCACTGTGTCCCAATATCTTTTCTTTTCTTTGGGAGAGGGTGAGACAGGGTTTCTTCTTGTAGCCTTGGCTGTCCTGGACTCGCTTTGTAGACCAGGCTGGTCTTAAGCTCACAGCTATCTACCTGCCTCTGCTTCCCTGAACCACCATGCCTGGCTCAATTTCAATGTATAGTTTTGCAGACCACTCACTCTTGTATCTACGGTTTGGAGAGAGAAATCTGTCATCACAACCGATTAACAGGGATTGAACACCCACCTGGTGTTTACGCAGACGTCAAAGGCTGAGTATGTAGAATCACCTCGAGCCCCTGCTTAACCCTGGTGTATCAGGGCCTTAGCGTATCCCAACTCGCATCAAATGCATCCATTTCAATAATGCCCTCCACTGAGAGGCGTGAGTGTCTGAGAGGAAAGGGAAGCCATCGCTGCTTCATTTCTCCTACATGAGAACATGCAAGCTAAATAGACTGATCTGCGAGAGGAGATGGAGTCTAGGAGTGCATAGGAGTCACCCTGGGACCACAGAGATAGGACTGAAAGGGTAGTGGGGTAACAAGATAGTGTTGGGGTCATGGGTAAGGTGCTTTCTCGGAGTAAAAGTGATGACCCAAGGCCGGGGCTGAATAGAGGGGAAGTGTGAGGTCTTTGAACAGCAGAACCCTGAAGAAGGGCACAGGGGCATCGTTGTGTCATGCGCTCTTCCTGACCTTTGTGAATTAGAATAATCAGGGGTGCTAAATCCTCATACTGTAGCAAGGCAACTGGAAAGAGCAAAGTCATTAGCATCGTATGAATATATCCTGTGTACAATTGCTGTGAAGACCTGGAGAGAGGACCTGCTCACCCCCCTCCTCTGTGTCCCAATAGGCCCTCCTCCAATGATTTGACTCATTTGGAAGAAAGGGATCCAACGGTGATCTGAATGCCCCAGAAAAGTGGCGTTACCAACAGTATTTGCTTTGGATTGCTGCCTCACAAGTTATCACAGATTGATCCACCTGGAGCCATATCTGTTTATTTACCCTGACCCTCTAGGGCTCAGAGTCCAGCACAGCATGGCTAGTTGCTCAGGTGGGCCTCACAAGGCTGCAAACAAGCCCATCTGGATGAGTTCTGGGCTTGAAGCTATGAAGATTATATTTCCAGACTCCCTCCTTGCTGACAAAATTCCGTTCTTGTGGCTGAAAAACTGAGGTCCCGTCTCCATGATGATGGGTGCCACCAGCTCCCTGATTCTAGAGGCCAGCTACTGTTTGTATCTCTTGCACTGTGGCTATCAAATCTTGCCCCAGCCTGAATTTTCTTATCTCTGACTCCCCAGGCCCATGTGTAATCAACATAGTCGATGAGTTCAGGCCAGGTACTATCCTTCTTAAGAGCAATCAATCCCAGAGCTTAATTGCATCTGTAAAATCCCTTGGACCATACACAACAGTCAAAAGTGTGAGGTGCCAACTTACCCACAAGCTGCACCCACTCTCCAGGAAAGGAGATGTCACAAGCCTCGGGTCATTGTGTGCATCATCTTAGAAACGTACCTCCAACAGAAATATATGTGATTCCCCCAAGCGTTAACCACGGGGAGTAGAGAAGTAACTAGTCGCCATTATGCCATGTCTCAGTCTTTCTCTTGGTCTCTGTCTTTATGGGGATAAAGCCTTACATCCGGCCATGATGACTTTTCCCATGCAGGAGAGTTTGTATCCTGTCTGTGGAGGCCCATAGTTTTACTGCTTCAAGTGCCTATAGCAGAAGTCATCTCAAAAGTTTTTGGTGTTTATCATTTCTCTCTCCATCATTTCACCTTGTGATGGGGACCAGAATGCTTTAGGATATAGACTATTATCATGAGGATGGGACAGGCCCTGGACTGGTGACAATGGGTGTTAGTTTCCTTGGTTACTACTTTAAGATTTTTCCAGTCAGCATCTTTGAATTTGAGCTACTCCAAGTTTATAAAAAAAAAAAATCCTCTTTCCCACTGCCACCCCACACCCCCTTTTTTTTCTGAAACAGGGTTGATGTATTTCAGCCTGCCTTTGAACTTGCTATGTAGCCAAGGATGACCTTGGTTCTGCTACTTCTGCTGCAACCGGCACTGGGACCACAGGGGCTCTGGTCACCATTCTCAGGTTAGGAAGTGCTTTGTGAGTGCTCGGCACGGAATCTACCAACTAAACCACGTCCCCAGCCCCGCTTCTTTTACCCTTTTCTGCCACTTTCTTGAAGAAGGCAGTTCCTTCTCTCTTGCTACTTCAGGACTTTGGCAGCCTTCTGGTCAATGGAAACTCAGCTATTCCGTTTCATTCCAGAAGGTCCTCCCCGCATTGCTTGTGAACCAACTAACACCTGCCTTTGGCCATCACATGTGCCTTTTTTAATAAAAGTGTGGCTATATAGAATTGAAAAGATATGATCAAGAGAGAAATTAAACACCGACTTGGCTGAAGACATTTATGGTAGAAATTTTGTTCTTAATAAATCAGCAAGGAAGATGTATTAGGCAAGACAGGCTTTATAGGACCTCTCAGCCATATTAACTTGCCTCTTTCATCTCTATTCTCTTGATGCTTTATTCTCCTTTGTGCATCAGAGAATCCACAGAACATATAGATCACAGGTGTCACTCAAGTCCATGAGTGTTCCAGGACCTACCAACCATATCAAAATCTACAGACACTGAAATCCCATATATATGGGGTAAATTTTGCACATCACCTATGCATACGCTCCTATGTGCTTCAAACCATCTCTAAGTTACTTACACTTTTCAGCATTATGTAGATGATGTATTGTCACAGCCATATCTAGTGGGAACAGGGAAAATCATAAAACCAGCACATGTGCTTGACAAATATCCAGCAGAGTTGAGCCATATGGTGTCATCTCCATTGTGCCGTCTTTCACTTTTTGGTCTAGATCTCCACATAGTGCATCTTTGGGGGCAGGGGGACTTTCAACATTTGTACAGTTTGGAGATATTGGATTGACAGAAAATTTCTTATGAATCATTTATACCTTCTCCCAGGATTACTGCTTCTAAGCGTCCCCCAGGAAAAGTCCTGAGCATACTATCCCTCCTGCTTTTAGGGCAATATCCTTATCTGGCCTAAAAGGTCTTCCTTATGCCCTGGAGGTTGTGACCCTCCTTATAAGGGTCTGACTTCAAGATACTCTTGGAACATCTGTCCCTGTACTTAAGAACAAGATGATCAAAACAAAGTAAACTTAAAAAGTCAAAGAAGATTCAGTGGGCTAGAGAAGTTGGCAGCAGATCAGGCTAAAAGCTTCTTCTTCCTGTACACTCAGGTAAGTCAAGGGCAAAGAAGATTGGGTGCCATATGGTGTGCCCCTTCAGAAAAAGATACAACAAAGTTAGATTGTCTGGAGTTATCTCTGCCCTACACAGGGGCTTCTACTGATGGACAAAGGATGGTGTGGATAAATGATAGACAATGAAGAGTTAGGACCTCCCTTTCTTAGAAAAGTTAACTCACAAAGGGCCACTCCAGTATCACACGACCAAGGAATAAAAGAATACCAAGATTAGATATATAAATAAATTCTAAAAATACATAAAATATAATTTTTATGGAAGAAATTGAATAATGACTGCAGAAGATTTGGCTTGAAGATTTTTTTTTCCCCCTTGGGCCTAATGACAATCAACACTCTGATCATTGAAAGTTGCTAATATACTCTGCGACGTGACAATCTGCCCAGGCTAGCTTGGAAATTTCCTTTCTCTCTAGTGCCCTTAAAACCACAAGAGCTACCAGCATGAGAATCAGCTGTCATGCTTTGGCAAAATATGCCCCTAGATTGTTGGGTTGTGGGGCTGATGAGGAAAAATGATTGTAAAAAGATAACTTGTTTTTTAACAGTTTATCAATGATGACTAAACTTATGACCAAGAAGAAGTAAAAAACATGTGTCTGGGGACAAAAGTGATATGATCTATGTTTTGGAACAACATGAATCTATCCCTGCCTACTGAGTTTGTATAAATAAAGAAACACTCTGACCACCATTCAGCCAGGCTGCAAGACCCCTCTTAGCCCCTGCACCCCACTCACACCTCCCTCACTGACCCCTTATCTCCTCTGTGGGACCTGGCCATCTCCAGGGCTAGCCCCTGGCACTATATAAATGTTTCTATATCATATTGTTTAAGAAATAGAGATAAGGAAAGAGTGTGCCTGTTCACTACAGACACAATTTCATTTCGAATATTTCCAGTTTGTGGCTGAGTCTAGGGACACAAACTGTATACAAGAGGCTGGCTGTGTAAAAACATGAGTCCCGTTTGCTCCACTTACCTACCTCAGCCTTACAAAGGCCAAGGGCTTCCTTAAGCTAGGTAGCTTACTGGCTTACACACAGCCAGATCCATGCAGAGCAGAGACATTTCCGGACATTCATTGGGTTTGCAGTTCAACTGCTCAGAAACCAGAACAGAACTGAATAGCCTATTCTGACAGCATCCCGCTCCTATCATCAGCAAGCAAGTATATTAGTTACTTTTCTCATTGCTGCAACCAAAAACTTGAAAAGAAGCCACCCAAGGAAAAAGGGGTTTATTTAGGCCCATTTTGTGCTGGCATAGCCCATTATGGCAGAAAAGACATGACAGCGGGAACGAACATGAGACTACTACCTCTAAATGAGGTAGACCAGAAAGCCGAGATAGGGCAGTAACTAAATCAGGCTACACCTCATGGCCTGATTTCCAGAAACCCATCTCCTCTAACTAAGTGCACATCTTAAAAGTTCTATGTCACACCCCCCCCCCCAAAATAAACCAGTACTACAATCATTCAAATACAGCTTGTAAGGGATATGTTACATGCAAAATATAACAGCTAGTGTTGTTTACAGGCATCGGTGGTGGTGACCTCCAGCTGCCTTTCCTGTATCAATATAGCAAAGCAGAGACATTTCAAAAGGGTAAGAGAGTACAAAAAAGCAAGAACTGTCACTTGACCTACGACTCAGGCTGGAAAGGCAACATCTTTAAAGAACCAGTGGAAGAGTCCTGTGAGGTCAGCGCAGATTCCATTGTGAGAAAGCCTAGACCTGTGGGAGTAGAACTGTGGCCTTCAAGGTCACTCCACGAGGCCCAGGAAGAGAAAGACTAGGACTCATGAAACACAATGAAGTTCCAAGCGAAAGGAGCCTCCATGTTCACATGGAGCTTAGAAAGATGGGGAACTTCTTTAGGGTGCCAGCAAGAAAGCAACTTTTCCTGTACTTTCTTGGAGGCTGAAGCCAGAGGGTAAAGGGAGACTTAGCAACATATCCCCCAAACCAAGGCCCCTAATTATCCACTCCCCACACTGTTCTGTGGTCTGTCACACACACTCCATAAAGTTAATCCAGCCAGCTCGTGTATATAGAAAATACATGACTTCTAGCACCTACAAAAATTTCTGGGCAACTGGGGAGAAATGGATGTCACCCTTTCCTGCCTCCTAAGGAAGGTACATTTCCAGCCCATTGAGAAGAATGTAGCAGTACTTGAGAGGGAGGAGAAAGATAGGGGCCGACAGTCCCCACTGCCTCTGAGAAACTTATGTTTTATTTCCCAATTTGCAGTGGTTGTCCCCCTGCGTGAGCACGCACGCACACACACACACACACACACTGGGTCAGTGGTTTCTGTTCCATGAGGCAATGAGACAGCTTTGCTTACAGCTTACAAAGAATGAAAATGTTCCTCACACATTCTTCCTCAGCCTTCATGATGAATGCCCAGTGGTATCTGTATGTAAGGATTTTTCTTTTGAAAGGCTTGAGAAAACTCACCAGGGTTAAATTTCTATCATATCTAAAAGCACATGTGCTAATTTGGAAACTAAAGATATTTTCACAAAAATCTCTATATCTGTTGGGCATTTTAACATTTTTTAATACTAATCTGTTTATTCTCTTATTTGTCTCTTCCAGAACCCTTTGGATGAGTATTGGGAAGTGTTGCATTCATGTTTGTATGTGTGTGTGATATGTTACATTCATATTTATATGTGTGTGATGTGTTGCATTCATATTTATATGTGTGTGATGTGTTGCTTTCATATTTATATGTGTGCGAATGCACATGTGTGTTCATGTGATCATGCACATCTGCACACATGCACGTGGAGGCCAAAGGTTGACATTGCATGCCTCCCTTGATCACTTTACAACTTGCATATTGAAGCAGGGTCTCTTACTTGAACTGAGAGCTCTCCGGTTTGGCTAGCTTCCTCCATGAGTCCCCGTCTCCTCCTCCCCACGTGGGCACCACAACAACCCAGCATCTCCAAGTGCTGGGAATCTGAACTCTGGTTTTCACACTGGCATGGCAAGTACTTCATCCCCTAAAGCATACTCCAGCCTTCCTGGTGGAAATTTTTAAGGGAAAAAATTCCATTCATAAACTACTTTTCTGTCTCAGACATACTTACGAATTGGTGATGACACTAGAGCCACAGATTATGTGCGCAGTTAGAGAGATGTCCTAAGACATGATTCATGGTCTCATGACGATATAAGTTATTCAAGGAGAAGTGCTCATTTCCATGATCCTGATTTATTTCATTATTAATTCTTAAAGGCAGTATATTCCACTATTACTGAACTTATTTAGATCAGTAAGTTTTCAAATTGGCTTATGATCAATTCATAAAAATACTAGGAGTAATCAGCTCCATAATAAATTGTCCCATAGAGTCAGCGATAACTACTATGCAACAGTATATTGAGATGATACTGGTTTTAATCAGCTACCCCCAAAATGGAAAATTTATACAATTCTCTGTTTAATTTAGATTATAAAATTCACTAGGGAAATCAAGGAATCGGATAGCTGATAGGAGTTCTTAATAGCAATTGCAGTAAAAAAACATTTCACTGCTTGAAATTTGTGAGCTGCAATTAATCATGGGCTCAAATAGTTTTTAAAAGTGTTTTATAATCCAAATATTACTATCTCAGTAAGACACTCCAGTGTGTTTATTAATCCATATCTACTTGCGTACTCCCCTTGACCTTCAGTCACATGCCTTACAGCTCAGCAGGCTTCAAGCAAGATGCCAAAACTCCTGCTCTGTCTAATTGCACAATTTTCAGTTACTCCACACTGTTTTTTTTCCAGAAGCACACACACACACACACACACACACACACACACACACAAATTCTTCTCCATTTCAGACTCTCTCCTTAATGATAGCAGGAAAATGCCTATCACAGCCTCCGGACTGTTTGCATATTTATGTGCATGTGCACGTGTGTGTGTAGGTGCGTGTATGTGCGTGTACCTCTGTATAGGAGCATCCATAGTCATGCAGAGTGTCTGCGTGTGCGTGTATAAGCACATACATATGGATATATAGGCACATTAGGAGTATAATGTGAGCACAGGTACATATATGTACTCAGGTACATGTGTGTGTGGGTGCATCTTCATATGTGCACGTGTGTGTAGGTGTGTGTGAGTGCAGATACCTGTGTATAGGTGCGTATATATTAACGTGGAGTGCATGTGTGTGCATGTAAGCATGCATACATGCACACGTAGAGTGCAGCGCGTGCACCCATCCACCTTTTTTATTTGAGACAGTGTCTCTCATTGCCCTGAGTTTCAGCAGTTAGACAAGGTTGGCTGGCCAATCAGTCCTGGGGAATCCATCTGTCTCTGCCCCCAGAGGGGGAGTTACACGCGTACCCCACCATTCTGCAAATCCAACTCAGAATCTCAGTTGCCACAGATACCAACTAAGCACTCGCCCCAACCTCATAGTCTAAGAATTTTAGAGCCTTTTCTAAATTGACACCTAAAAACTAAAACATCTTTCCAATTCCTGTTTTTATTGCTTCCAAAATAAGGTAGCCCTGTTATGAACTCTTTGAGATTGGTCAGAGTCTGTCCTCAGAAAGACGGACTGAATCCTCTCTTGAGCCATCCCACCAGCACAGCACCCTTTTCCTGGCATCTCTAGAACCCCAGCTCTGTAAGGGTGAGTCTTTGCGTTGTCTGTCATGGTTCCCTCAACATTTACAAGTCCACATGGAACTTCCTGGAGTAAACATCTAATCTAAAATCTTGGGCTGCCATTTTAGACCATTTTGTCATAGTCACCCTTTATAGAAAAGAAGAAAGCTCTTCCAAGACTTGATCAACACAATAGGACATGACTCATATGTTAAAAGACAGCAGTAAAGATGGCAGAAATTTCCAACTCTTTACCCATCACTCCCAGGCCTCCAGCCTTATTCCCTCTCGATCCTGGATTCCTGCCTTATCCTCCTTGGCCAACTGGTTTAATTGACTAGTTCTTAGGAACATTTGACACCTACTCCATGCCTACCTCTCTGCTGATCTTGCTTTTATAACATGGAATGCCTTCTCACTAAATTCTACCCATTAAATGCCCACCCACCTTCAGACTGTGGCACAATAGAAAACTGCACAAACTTTAAGGCCAATGACCCTGAGAAGTGTGACAGCAATGTAAATAATGATTATAATTATATGATATTAAATAGTAAATAAAAATTGTTTACATTTTCTAAGACATTGTTTCCTCAACACTAAAATGGAGTTAACATGGATAAGAAATGATCACACCAAACAGATAGAACCAGAACTACTGCTAAGTATGAATGAGCTCCATCCTTGGCAAATCATTAACAAGCAGATCTGCTTAATTACCTGATGATCTGGACAGGAAGCCGGTGCTGTTTCATCATAGTCAGAGATACAAGAGGGAGAGATGAATTCATGCATGCATGAATGCAGGTGAAGAGAAAGAGAAGTGGGAGAGAGAAAAGAGGAGATGAAATGGAGGATAACAGGATTGGGGCTCTTCCTTCCAGTTCTGCGGGTGTATTTGTAAGCAGCACCCGTAGAGTTCAGAGCTAAATAGGAAGTGCTGTGACCACAGTTTCTACAAAGAAACAACAATCATGCTGCACAGGAGGGCAAATGCTTACCTGGAAATGCTTTCATGTGGATGCTGAAGAGCGAAACAGAAAGAAACTTTGTCTTTCGAACTGCAGAAGGAGTTGGCATTCCCTTCTGCCAGCAGCCAGTCACAAAAACCAAAGAATTGGTTCCTGTTATAGTATGATTGTGAAATATACTCTCCAGACTTGTGTGCTTCAACACTTGCCCCAAGCTGGTGGTGCCATCATAGGAGAATGTGGGACACGTGGAACAGCAGGCATGGCTAGTAGAATCAGGTCTTAGTAGGGCAGGCTTTTGGGTGGGTATCTCCTGGCTCTGGACCAAGCTCTCTGCTTTCTGAGCCACTTAAGATGCGAACAAGCCATACTGTGAGCTCCCGAAGCCCCGTACCCCAGCCACCGGGAATGATTGTCAGAAATCCCCCTGAAACAATGAGCCAAAATGAGCTCTTCCACCCGTGAGTGGTTTCTGCCAGATATTCTGCCACAAAAAACAAAAAGGTAATTTAAACATCTTCATTCTAAAATTCTGCTGAGTGATGGGATGTCTATCTGGAACCTAAAACCTCAGCCATAAACCATCCAGCATCAAGTTGCATTTACTAAGTTTAAAATGAAGCACCACCTCGCCATAGCATCCCTTGTCTGTGTGAAAAGAAAAAGCACTATAGCGCAGACTCCCTGGAAACTAGGCATAGTCTGAACACTGTGAGAAGCTGAGGACAGGGGCGGATATCAGAGAGGGAGAGAAAGGCAGAGAGAAGCAGCAAAGAGCCTCCTCTGCCTCCTCGTCTATAAGCCTAACTGGCATGGTTGCTTTAGGAAGGTCACTTGCCCTGGCTTCTTTCTCAGATGCCAAGTCCCTCATGCCCCTTCCCATTGGATGTTCCAGAGACATCTCCAGCTCAGCCAGTCCAGGACTGGTTTCTCCAAACCCCTTTCTGCCAAACCTACCCTGCTGAAGCTTAAACAAAGGCAGCCCGAGCTTCAGTGCTCCCTTCAGGTGGCTTCTTTATTCCGATATGGCTTGTTTTTCTCTGAAATACCATCACTTTCTACTGGTGTCTCTTTGTGTTGCCCTTCTGTCTAGGTACAAGAATCCAAAATTGAGCAGGTTGTGCTGGCTCGATCTTGTAGCCGCAGCCACTCAGGAGCCTAAGGCAAGAGGCTGTACTGGGACATACACTGACCAATCTTAGCTACAGCACGAAATCCTCAAAAATAAAAAACAATTTAAAAACTCAGAGTTAACTTAGAAAGGAGGCAAGGTCTAAACCAAGTGAGGAGCCTTGAGCCTATGGTCCCAGGACCAGCAGAGCTAGAAGCAAGAGGAGAGTGAGCTGGAAGTCAGCCTGGGATACATAGCAGAACCACTGGAAACAAGAGAGGAAGGGTGATTGGGGAGCCACACTTTCAGAGGTTTGAGCCCATGGTTACTCTGGGTGTGGGTCAAAGCCCAGCCATGCATCACAGTAGAAGTGTTTGGAAAAACGGAGCTGCTCACATCCTGTGGCCAGAGGCACAGACACAGAGAAGAGGAAAGCAAAGGGCTCAGGAGCAATCACTCCCTTGAGGGCTTGCCTCTAAGGGACCTGTTCCTTCCATTTAGGCACCACCTCCCAAAAGCCCACTAAACCATTAAGCCACCAGTGAACCATCCAACTGAGGACAGAGCTCTCATGATCTAATCGCTCCCTACATTCCCCTCTGAATACTGCTGCACTAGGGGCCAAGCCCTCAACACACACTCTTTGGAGGGTATTTAATATCCAAACCAGAACAGTGCTCCCAACCTTCATCATCCACTGCCATGCACTGTGGTGCTGGTTTTTCCCTCCCACGTTGAAAGGTAAGACCTCATTGGCACTCAGGAGTTCTCTGATACAGTCAACAAAGCATTTTCTAAAGGAAAATATTTACTGCCTTAATCAGCTTCGGGGGCAGGAACATAGATCACATACAAGGAGAGCAACTACTTTATAGTCGTAATTAAGATTTACAACAAAATGCCTCAGACCCATTTTTATAATGCACCAGCTCTATAAAAAGCTCAGCAATTTGTGCTGCAACTCTGAACTGTCAAACCACTGACCCAGAGGTTTTGCAGAGCTTTTAGGGGTGTAAAACATTCAGATAGAAATATTCTAATTGCTTTCTCAGCGTGTTTATCATTTGTATACTGATTATTTTTTTTAGTTAATTTTGTATCCAGCCATTTTTCTGAAGCTGTTTATCAGCTGTAGGAGTTCTCTGATAGAATTTTTGGGGTCACTTTATGTATACTGTCATATCATCTGTAAAAAACAATACCTTGACTACTTCCTTTCCAATCTGTATTCCCTTGATCACTTTTAGATGTTATTCCTCTAGCTAGGACTTCAAGCACTATGTTGAAGTGATATGGAGAGAGTGGGCAGCCTTGTCTTGCCCCTGATTTTAATGGAACTGCTTTAAGTTTCTCTCCATTTAATATGATGCTAGCTATTGGTTTTCTGTAGATTGTCTTTATTGTGTTTAGGTATGTTCCTTGTATCCCTGATCTCTCCAAGACTTTTATCATAAAGGGGTATTGTATTTTGTCAAAAGTTTTTCAGCATCTAATGAGATGATCATGTGGGGTTTCTTTCCATTTATTAATATGGTAAATTACATTGATGAATTTTTTGTATGTTGAATCATCTCTGCATCTCTGGGGTGAAGCCTACTTGGTCATGGTGGATGATGATTTTGATGTATTCTTGGATTCAATTTGGGAGTATTTTGAGACCCATCCCATGGGAGAGAACAAATTCCTGACACAATTAATGTTACTCTTCTAGACAGAAGTGTACCATAACTCCTCTGAGAGGCTTTACCCAGCAGCTGGTGGAAAACAATACAGATACCCACAGCTAAACATTAGACAGAGGTCAGGGATTCCTATGGAAGAGTTGGGGGAACCACTGAGGGAGCCTAAGGGGTCAAAGACTCCACAAGAAGACCTACAGAGTCAACTAACCTGTACCCATGAGGGCTCAGAGACTGAACCACCAACCAAAGAGCTTTCATGGACTGGTCCTAGGCCCCCTGCACATATGTAGCAGCTTAGTCTTAGTGTGGATCCCTCAACTCTGGACTGATGGCCCTCTCTGACTCTCATGATTTTCTTTGGATCTTGTCCCCCATTAAGGGCCTTGTCTTGCCTCAATGGGAGAGAATGTGCTGAGTTCTGCAGCAGCTTAATGTGCCAGGGCAGATGGGTACCCATGGGGAACCTCCCCCTTCTCTGAGGAGAAGGAGAGGGGAGAATAGATCTTGGGGTATGTGAGGGGGTACTAAGAGAAGAGGGGAGCTGCAATCAGGATGTAAACATAAATAAATAAATTAATTAATTAAATAAAAAATATTCTAATTGCACAAACTTGATCAAGAGATAAAGTTTCAATTATAAAACTTGCATTCCTATGGTAATAACATGATGCCAACTATTTGTGTAAAGAGGGTTTGAATTTCATATCTCTTTATCCACTGAATATGCCCGTGTACACATCCAGAAATTTTAGCACACTAGAACTGTTGGCTTGTTTTCACTGCAGCTAGCCCAAGAAGTACTATTATTTCTCGCATCTGTAGGTGAGGAAATTGAAGCGCGGTTGGTTGTAATTCCCTCCAGATCACAGGATTAGTAACTCCAAATATGAGGACTCACGTGCAGAAAAGGTGGATTTAGGAAGCTTGTGTGTAACAGAGCAAAGCTGCCTCAATCACTATTGGAATTATGACTCTCAGAAAAGCTTAAAGCATAGGCTGGGGTGTGGCACAGTTGGCTCAGTGCCTGTTTATTACGCAGGAAGATCAACACTGCACAAAGCAGCATGGTGACCCAACCTGTAGTCTCCACAATGCAGAGGTACAGGCAGAAGGATCAGAAGTTCAAGGTCATCCTTGGCTACCAACAAGTCTGGGGCTAGTCTGGACTACATGAGACCTTGCCTGTAAAGCAAATATTTGAATGATAAGGTGGCAATGGCCAAGAACTAGGGAGTAGATTGCAAACATCCTAGAATACACCTTTCTCATTTTCCCCTCTGGATGACAAAGAAGTGAATTAAAAAAAAAAAACACGCACACACATACTGTCAGTGACAACATTTGCACTCATTTTGCAGCCATGATCCGTGGTCCTGGCTTGATTGGTGGTTTTGGAGCAAGAAGAGTAGAAAGGAAGTGGGTTGAAATATTTCTTTCCCTTGTAATGTAGACACTAATGAGCAATCTCATAAACAGACAAAATGCTGTGGTTCCACTCGCAGAGTGGGCTGGAGATCGACATCAAGTTTGTATGGAAATGAAGCGCTCCATAAAACACTCTGAGAAATGTTCAGCCAGTTCTGCTGACTCCAAGCAGGCTCTCTATCTCTTGGCCACTGTGGAAAGATTCATGGCAATGTGGGATAGGGGCTGTGTCCTACATCCCTCTTCATCTACCTCTTGCTGCAAGAGGGTCTGGCCTAGGCCAAGCTCATTACCATTTTTTTAATTTAACATTTCTTGATAGTTCTGTTAAAAATTCCAACTCAGATAGGCTTAAGCTGTTTAGGATTGAAGAAAATGTTGTAAGGTCTAGAAAGTTTTTTTTAAGTTGGTAAATAAAAGATATGATAGAGAATGATTTAGGTACAAAACTTTAGACTTACCTAGATAGGACAGTATTTTCTTCAAGGTTGCCAAATACAAATGAGCTAAACATTTTGAATGTAACTTTTACATGTGGCTTTTCTGATTGTGTCATAATTGCTCTTACTGTATGTAGTTATAAATCAGTCAATAAATAAATCCCAACTCTTCTGTATTAAAAAAAAAATCCCCAAGAATAGGAGGTCATAGCCAATCTTAAGTCACAGGATGCTCAGAACCGGAAGTGTCTATTAAATTCAGGGGATTTCAGAAAGACAAATATGCTGTGTATTCACGTATAAGTGGACATTAGACATTAAGTAAATAATAACCAAGCTGCAGTCTGTAGATCCAGAGGGGGTAGGTAAAAAGGGAATGCACGGAACGAAGTTCCTGCAATAGGTATTTATTGCAGGTTCACGGAGGCAGGACCAGGTTGGAGGTGAGGTAGGATAGAGGGAGAGAGTGCAAGGGGGGGTGACTGGAACTGGAAGGCATTGGGGGGCAGTATGAAAAACTAGTGCAGGGGAAACTTCCCAGACTCCATGGGGGTGATCCTAGTGAGGAACCCTAGCAGTGGGGGATGTGGAGTCTAAACTGGCCATCTCTCGTAGCCAGGCAAGGTACCCAGTGGTGCCACCAGGTTGCATTAGGTTGAGTTGTTGGCTGAGGGGCCCTGTGGAAAGCTCTGAACAATCCAGGATGATACTAGGACAGAAGGTCACTCTCTGAAAACTGGTAGCGTGGCCCCATTGCCAAGGACAACCTCCATTCGGCTCATTGAATGTAGGGAAATTGAACTGGTGCCTGCATGGAGCCTTCACAATATTCTAGTGTCTTTGGTGCAGGAAGTTGCTCTGCAGGCTACCAGAATAGAAATGCGGACACCAACCCAGCTACAAAACCTTTGACCTACAGTCTGTCCTGCTTTCAAGGTGTGCTGGGGGGATGGTGGTGCAGACCTTGTGGGAATGACTCAAGTTTTACTTGAGTCCCACCCCATGAGAGGGAGCCCATGCCAGACACTGCTGGATGACCATGAGCAGAGTCTGGAGAGCCCAGAGACCATTGTAGAACCAAACTCAACTGGTCTTTTGTTGCGGGGAAGGGGACAGTGAGACAGAGTTTCTGTGTTATCCCTGGCTGTCCTGGAACTCACTCTGTCGACCAGGCTGACCTCCAACTCCAAGATCCACCTACCTCTGCCTCTGCCTCTGCCTCTGCCTCTGCCTCTGCCTCTGCCTCTGCCTCTGCCTCTGCCTCTGCCTCTGCCTCTGCCTCTGCCTCTGCCTCTGCCTCTGCCTCTCAAGTGCTGGAATTAAAGACATGCACCACCACTGCCTGGCTACAACTAGTCTAAATTTAAAAAATAAAATAAATGATTCCTAATGATACCCTACTATACTCATAGATCAGTGCCTTGCCCTCTCATCATCAGAGAGGCTTCCTCTGCAGCAGAGGAAAGCGCATGCAGAGACCCACGGGCAGATGTTATGTGGAAAGGGAGCCCAATTTGGAGGCCTCCATTGGTTCTCTCGCCTCAAAGCTCAGGGAATCCCACAGAAGGAAGGAGGCAGCGTGGGGAGAGACTGTAGGAGTGAGAGGGGATGAAGATACCAGGAGAACATGGCCCACTGAATCAACTAAGCAGGGCTCACAAAGGCTCACAGAGACTGAATTGGCAAGCAGGGGCCCCCGACAGAGGTCAGCACCAGGTCCTCTGCAGACATGTGTGGCTGTTAGCATGGTGTTTTTGTGGGACTCTTAACTGTGGGAGCCGGTGTGTCTTTGACTCTTTTGACTCTTCTTAGGATCCTTTTCCTCCTGTTGGGTTGCCTTGTCCGGGCCGGATGTAAGGGTTTTTACTTTGTCTTACTGTGTTTTGTTTTGTCTTGTTTGGTTTTTGTCTCTTGGAGGCCTGATCTTCTCTGGGTGGATTTAGGGGCTAGGGGACGTGAGGGTAGGATAGTGGAGGAGAGGAGGGAGATGAAACGGTGCTGGAGATTTGTTGTATCAGAGAAGATCTATTTTCAATTTTAAAAAATCAGAGAATTTGATTTCTCTGGGAGGAGGTCCTCCTTGCACTTCTGGGACCCCTCTTGGCTGATGAGCAAAAATAAATCACAAAGACATACTTTTCAAGAGCAAGCGAATAAAAGCAGATTCCCAAGCCCCTGGAGACCCAAGAATCCTGACTGACTCTGGGGAAAGGATGGAGACTGAATCCTGTCAGCAACTTTAGGAACTGTCCTAGGAGAGATGCCCTTTATCACACTGGAGGTAAACACAAGGAAGAGAGAAACGGAGTGGGAACAGGAGGGGGAACGGCAGCCTCACCACCATGCGCATGTGCAGGGGGAAGACAAAGCCAATACAAAGGAGAGGCTCCCAGTTCATGAGCATCTGGATGCCTCCCTCCCTCAACCCCTCCAAAGCATATCCTTTAAGGTAGTGGAGTACCCAGCAAGAAACTCACAGGAACTTTGACTCTGTCAGGAGACTCGGAACTCACGGAGTATCTCCTAACTGAAGATGATGGTAGGAAAAAAAATTATGACTGACCCAGGATGAAAATCAGGTTAGTGTCCCAGGACACACGGTCCGGGGAGAAGAGAAGGGCTAGAACCCGAGTTACTGGGTCCACACCCAAGCCACTGTCACACACTTCTTCCTCCGTCTTGTTGACACAAAAAGACATTGACCTTTCTCCACTCCTCGTGTGCAGCATTCACCAAGCCCCAGTCACACAGACCAGTTTGAAAGTCTACTCTCTCTTACTTGGTATGGCTTATATAATTTGTCAATAATTGTTTTCTTTTCTTTTCTTTTCTTTTCTTTTCTTTTCTTTTCTTTTTTGCAAGAGCAAAGAGCTTTCTATATTTGGGCTTAAGCTCCATTTCTCTGCCATCACCAATGCAGTACATCAGAGAGGAGAGCCCCGAGCAGCTACATGGCAGGGTTTTTACTGGAGTTTGAGTAAGAACCCAAATTCCCAGCTTAGCAGTTACATGATTGGATGACATTCAGCAAGGGCAAGTTTGTTACAGAGTGATTGGCTAACTAACATTGAGAAAGCTCTCTACTGACCTCAGGAATGTTGGATCTGTGGGCTGCCCAGCACAGAGGCCCCACCCTGAAATAAGATACCTTCCCATTCTTGTGGTTATCCTCAGGCTGTTCCTTGGGTAGGGGATTTTATGGCCTGGTTTTGGGACTGATGACCTTTGGGGAGGGGTGTCATCAGGCCTGGTCCTTTCATTCACTCCTTGAACAGGATACAATCTCAAATCTTTGAGATGGATCCAAGGGCTGATATAGAGACTTTTTTCTAATGCTAGGCATGATCATGCAAGGGGCACAAAGAATGACTAGAAGAAATTTAAACCCTGGTATAACAGTTCTCCTTGGCTTACTACCCTTATTGTTTTCTATTTTCTAAACTCATGCTTAAGCTAGGAATCTGCGACTGAGATTGCCAGTTACCCTCTAGTTTCCATTCTGCCCTTTTTCCTGAAGGCGACAGCACCTCACGCCCCTCAAGTCTGCCTAGACACCATTGAGACACCCCTGCATCAGAGCAGAGCCAGGTGCAACAGATTGTTAGGAGACATAATTTACCCTTGTGCTTACTTAAAGGAAGCCCTGGCCGTGAGGTAACTGTCACCCTTCTGACAAAGTCAAGTGACAGGTTCAGTGTGCCCAGAGAGGGACACGGCTGAAAGAATCAGACTAACTTTGTAACCTATGCTTCTTTTAATTGCCTTATAACTTATATTTTTAAGTTTTAGGTGTCGCGCGCGGCCTTTGCCGATAAGGACGACGCAACAACCGAGGATTTCTTCAGCGGCAAGTTTATTGAACAGCTCTTTCTTGCAGATGGTGAAGGACCCAAACCCCGGGTTGTGCTCTGCTTAAATAGCCAGCAGCGCGACCTGTCCGTCTGTAATTGGTGCTCTGTTCAAGTCTTCATAAGCAAATGGCTGGCAATTGGAGTGCAGCCTAAACCCTCATTAGCATAAAGCTGCGCATGCGTAAACTGCAGGGCGGCGCAGGCAAGAAGCGCGAAAATGCTGGCAAGAAGAACCAGGAAGCAGGAAGCCGGCGCCATCTTGTAATGGCGGGAGCGGCTCCCGACATTTAGGCCCATGTTAATTAAAGCCTCTTAGTGCTTCTCCAGAGAGCCGAGGAATGTAAAAGTTCCTGACATTAGCCATCTGTGAGGGCAGAGATAAGGAAGAGAACAAGCAGAGATATCTACTAAATGGAGAGAAAATCACCGGCTGGTGCCGGTGAGATGGCCTTTGTTTGGAAACTGGGCCAAATGACCCCAATCCTTCTCCTGACCTTTGATCCAAAGCCTGTAACCCCCACTCCTCAGAACAGACATGGGATGAGTTAATCACCCTCCCACCTTTAACTGTGGATGGCAGGAAATTCCAAACTGACTTGAAGATCAGATATTTACGACAAGGCTGACTGGACCTAAGGGTGACCAGATCTAACCAATTATTTTAAAAGTTAAACACTTCATCCAATCCTAAATCGCCAAGATAGCAACCCCAGGAGATTCTCGCCTTGTGTCTTTTAAAAACCTAAGGTCTTTGTCTCCCGGTGCCACTCATAGCTGACCAGCAGGGGTGACCCCATTGCGCAATGGTCAAGAGGAACCTCTTGCTTTTTTGCATCAATGGATGATTAGTTTCCTGAGTTCTCTTCATACCTTCTTATATTTAGGCTCTTGCTGGGCCTAATACGGCCACTTGAAATTATAAAATAATGCAGTAGAAAGAGTCTAGAATCATAAGTGAGCCTTTGGACCTGGGCTCTGGACAGCTATACAGGGTACAAAACTTCCTCTGATCTAAGACTGCATCTTGGAGAGTATCGCTTATGGTACTTATCTACCTTCCTAACATAACATCTTATGCAGTGTCAGCCATGGGGGTTTCAATTCATCTTTTTCGTTTGCTGACAAGATTACGTAGCTGTCCAATATCTTAATGTTTGTTCAAACGGCAATGTGAATTCATTATTGTGCCACAGATTCATAAACACATAACTTTGGGGGAGGGCTGATGTAAGGAAAGCAAGAGCAGGCTGTGATGAGAAGAAGAGGTGCACATGTGCCGAAAAAGTAAGGCGTACAGGAAAAGCCCAGGCTGGGGCCCTGAAAGTCATCATCTGGTCTACCAGAACAGGAGGAAGACAGCACATCCAAGGCTGACCCAGGCTCTTCTCCATCTCCTGGCAGATACCCCTCACTCCCTCTCAACAAGCCTGGGTAGAGGAGGCTTGATGGCCGATGTGCACCATGTTAGTGTCAGGGCTGACACAGGAAAGTCTGGCCAGCTTCAGCTATCTGACCTGCCCCAAATCCCTCTCCCTGTGCAAGGATAGTGCAGCATCCAAGGGATGATCCAGGGAATCAATATGATCCATACTCAACAAGGAATGCTGCTTTGTGTGGATATTGTAATAGGGTCCTTCTGTGGGGTCCATAGGCTTGGAGACCAGACCAGAAACACCTGCATGCTCCCTGACTTTGTAGTTCCTTCTGGCCATGGTTCAAGGCTTTGATCCTAATTTCACTGGGTCTCCAGAAACTAAAACTGCTCTATTGCCTGGGGCAAAAATATGGAAACAGAAGAAAATGCATTTTAAAACTAATTTTCAGAAAATTATATTCATCATTTGTAACTTCTCATCTGGAACTCCTTAACACACACACATACACACTGGCAGAGTTTGCCACTATCACAACATTTAATTATTACATTTTAAAAGCGGCCAGTGTAAGATGTTCTCTTGCCACCAGAAAAGGCTTACTTGTGGTTTTCTTCAAGACACTCTTGCTACAAGAGAGCCCAAATTCTCCTTCTTAGACTATACTCATTCAAAGTAAATACATTACAGTCCAACTTTTGAGTAAATTATTTTCATATGCGTGGAGAGGAAAATCTCCTATTTTTATGTCTGAGCTAAGGCAGAGCAGAGTTGAAAACAAAACCCCATGTTCAGTAGAAAGAAAAACTCAAAGCGGAGCAAAACTGCTGTGCAAGGAATATTTGGTTTAACCCAAGCGAGTGAATTTAAATCTACCAGCTTTGGCTTCCAAACTCAGATATAAAAATGAATGTCTACATGTAGAAAAATGCAAATAGATCCATACTTATCACCCTGCATAAAACTAAAGTCCAAGTAGATCAAAGACCTCAACATAAAACCAGACACACTAAACCTGATAGAAGAAAAAGTGGGGAAGAGCCTAGAACTCACTGGCACAGGAGACAACTTCCTGAACAGGACACCAACAGCACAGGCTCTAAGAGCAACAATCAATAAATGGGACCTCATGAAACTGAAATCTTCTGTAAAGCAAAGGACACTGTTGTCAGAATAAAATGACTACCTACAGATTGGGAAAGGATCTTCACTAACCCTATATCTGACACAGGGCTAATATCCAGTATATATAAAGAACTAAAGAAGCTGAAAAGCAACAAACCAAGTAATCCAATTAAAAAATGGGGTTCAGAGCTAAACAGAGAATTCTCCACAGAGGAATATCGAATGGCAGAGAAACACTTAAAAAAAGAAATGCTCAATGTCATTAGTCATTAGGGAAATGCTTAGCACACACACACACAAATGTCATCAGGCAAATTAAATGGTGTGAGGAGTATAAATCAGACTAACACAATGCCCAGTGTTCTCATGTTAATACAAACTGAATCTGCCATATCACAGCTCTCCCTAAAATAAGATGGTATGTTAGCTTCTGTGTATCAGTCTATGAACAACTATCATCCTGTCCTTTATCCTTTGCTATATTTTCCCCCAAACCTTCAGTCATAGGTATTGTTTTCTTGAATAAGAAAAAAGACAGATATTTACAAAGATGAAAAGTGACCTCTGGAAAGAAGCCCTTTTGTCTCTTCAACAACCTTCATCTCCTTTTCTACCTTCCCAAAACAAACATTAGGGGATTATAGCACCTAAATTGTTTCTCACTGATAAAAACAAGAAAGTTTGCCATTTTGAAGCCCATTTTACCAGAAAAGAAGCATTTGAAAAACTTAAAGTTACAACTGGAAATTGCAGATGAGTGGTGGTGTTTTTGAGATAAGGTCTTACTGTGTACAGATTGGCCTGGAATTCTCAGTAATCTTCTAGCCCCAGCCTCCTGAGTGTTCTTTCTTTCCATATCAGATTAGGCAGTGGCCCTTAATGTAAGTTTAGTCATATTCCAAAAATCATTGGTTACTGTCTTTGTGTGTAACTATTCCACCATCAAATGATCACTTCAAATTCACATGTGTCCATTGCAAACAGCCTCAGACATCATTCTATCCTAGCGATACACTAACATACTCACTTGCAGACATAAAAAGATTTGGGTACGGCAGAGCTGTTGGAAGACAAACAGAATCTGACAGTCCTTGGCAGCATTCCCTAAGATTTTAATGTTAAAAATAAGGGTGGGGTGGACAGCCTGGATCTTTGTCAGTTGTCACCTTCAGGATCTGAGTTCAACTAGACATGATACCTCAACTACTGGTGGCAAACAATCCACATGTACGTTACAGTTATTATTCATGCAATGTGAGAGTGTTTGAGGAAACCAGATCTGTAAGACAAAAACACAGGAAAGGCCTACTCTCCCTTATCCCAGCTCTCAGCCTTTCCCACCCCACTCCTATTTTATAAGATGAGGCCTCTATGGATCCCAGGATGGTCTTAAACTCAAACTCCTTTTACCCCAGCCTCCAGAGTGATGGGATAACAGACACGCATCACAGCACTGGGCTCAGGCCCAGCATTTGAACTGATCTCTTAACCCACAGTCTCTAACATGCAAGGGTGAAGAGAATCCTCCTACCCGAACTGGAAATGAGGCTTATAATTGCATGTTCTTGGTCCTGCTGTCTCGCAGCAAGCCCCACCCAGGTCCCCAATGTTCTTGATATGCCAGATATTATTTTAACAATAGCTTCAGAGACCATTAAGTTGGTGAACATCTGTGCCTGGGGAAGTGCAGGCAGCATCTGTGAGAGGGTAGGACAGGGGTCACCGAGCGAACCCACGCTATTAAAAGAGGTGAGAATTAGCAGCGGCACTTAGAGGGGCCTCCAAGAGTCACTAAAGGTGATCAAAGCCTTTTTTCCCTCAATAAGACCTTAATTGTGCTGAGAGCTGCCATAGTTAAGCAGTGGGTAGCAAATAAAATGCCCTGGCTCTCTTTCCAAAGTGAAGCAAGGAAACTGTGAAACTGGGTTTCAACAAGAGTGATTTTCCAACTACTGCCAGGAAAGTTACCAGAACATGAGTCCCAGAGGCGACGCCAACACAGAGGCTGGCAGTCCCCACCACAAGCTCCACGGATGGCCTCGGAGTCACTCGGTAAGGTGGGCAGCAGGGTTTGGGCAGCAGAGGTGAGCATGAGATGCCTGTGAGCACATGGCACATGAGTGCCAACGTAAAACACGCCGAGGTCACACCTGGAGAGGCACGGCCTTGATCGGCACTCAACGCGGTTTGCTTGGCTTGGTTTGACTCTTGTTATTGAGCCCCAACTGGCCTCCATCTCTCAATCCTCCGGCCTCAGCCACTCAAATGTAGGGTTTGCTATGTATTCCCCAAAGCCTGGGTTGAGGAGCGTATTGGAGTAAGAATGTTTGGCCTTGGAGCCTCATATCATCTGGATCTTGACTATCTCTCAAAGGCAGCTGGGTTGACCCTTTGCAGTTGTTGGGAGGTGGTGATGTCTTTAAGAAAGAAGTTGGGTGACTGGGTTCAGGCTGTTGAGGATATCGGGACCCTGGCCCCTTCCTCTGTTTCTCCTTGGCCATGGGATGAACTGCCTCCCTCTGTCCCTGACTCACTTGTGCTGTCACAGGTCCACACAGGGTCAAATAGCCATGGCCTGAACCTCTGAAACAAGGAGTCGTAATTAACATTTTCCTTTATCAGCTCAGTGGACTTAGATATTTTGTCACAGTGACAGAAACCTCGCTAACACAGAGTCCCTTCCTCTACCCTCTTCCTTGTTGCTCCCATTGCCAGGACACAGTGCACACCACTCAGGGTTCCCACACCTGGCTTCCATGACAGAGCAGGCAGTGTCTCCCAGGAGACTGGGTGTGATGGTAGACTCCTCCAGGCTTCCATAGCGTTCAGTTTACCTTCTGATAGTCCTATTTCCCAGTTCCTGTGTACCTGACTGAAGCTGGGCTGAGGGTCGAGAATCTGAGCTAGTTATATTTGTTCCCCAGTGCTCAACATCATGCTTGGCATACAGTTCAGAATGTGTTGAGTGAATACATGTCCAGAGGGAAAGGAGGGAAAAACAAAAAAGGCAGAAGAGTGAGAAAAAGAGAGAAGGAGGAGAAAAAGGAAAGGGAGGGAGGGATGGCAGCCAAGGCCCCCTGAACTCTTTCCAAAGCACTGGGTTAGGCTTCCAGCAACCATCCCTTTCCATCCATGCTTGCTGTCCTCTTTCCTCAAGACTCGCCTCAGTGTACCGTTTGAATAACCTGGCAAACTAATATTTGCTAAGGAATTAGGGAATCTGAGGGCCAGTGAATTCCTCAGTAAACTTTAAACAGATATAGAAGGGGCTCTAATTTATTTGATAATCCACTATTAAGTCCTACAAAGAAGTAAAGAATATGACTCAGAGTCTAGTCTGGGTTGATCTAAGCTCTGACAGCCATGATAAAAGGAACCAGAGCACTTGAACAAGCTATTTCATCTTTATTTTCCAAATTCCAACAAGCAGTGGATGAAAGGTGCGTTTCTGGGCCTATCCTCTTACTTACTTAGAGTCCTAAGAGGCCCAGAGCCATGTAGGAAGCTCCAGAAAATGAAATCTGAAACAAATATAACCAATCTTGGCCTAAAGGCCACATGTGTCCTAACTATCCAGTTAGGAACATGGCCTGAGACACCTGTAGATGACAATGTCATTGCAATGTCAAATGGCTACATATGCCTGGTCCAGAGAAAAACTCATCTGAGGCAGCCCCACCCTGCAGGGAGATGCCGTCAGCACTTTCTCGTTGCTTTCAACGTGAGGCTGATGTGTCCCCACATCAAATGCCACCCCCCCACTTGTCCACATTTTCATGTTCCATGATCTAGTCTCAACCTCTTTCCGACAGTGTTGGCTAACATGGTATGGGCCACACATGAACTGAGGTTCCCAGGCAAGGAGCGGTGGGGAGCTGCCCCGCTGTTAAAGATTCTAAAGGCCAAATGGCTGCACTCGTTGATCATGAGAAGCTAAACTGGGGCAGACCAGAGAAAATTATCCCAGGCTATTTTTTAGCCCTTTGGAAGTCCAACCATCCCCGTGTCTGATGACAAACATTACATTAACAATCATGGACTTAGTTAGAGAAAGGTCATAACATAACATTCTTTTGGCCACCGAAACCTTTACAAAATGTGTTCTTAGCAAGCCATTCGCGTCCACCAATTCAGAAACTGGATGTTCAGAGAGCATCTGAAGCCTGTAACGGATAAATTTTGTCTTTACCAAAAACTGCTTGCCCAATGTCCCACCTGTGTGTTTGAATAGTGTCATAATTTTTAACTTCCTTTGTTCTGTCACCATAAGAACTGCATGAGACAGTTACCATGTTGGCGATGATATTTGGGGTCACCTAAATTGGTATTCCCAAGCCATGGTCACTCACATTTGGCTTCAGAATAAAGTCTTCTTCTACTAGAGGTGAGAACTGTCCCTTTGCATCAATAGGGGCTATCCTGGGCTACACAGTGACACAGTATTTCATGTTATTTACTTGTCTGAAATTCTTCCTGTACCCCTCCTATCTTCCTATCAGCTCCTTTTTATCCTTCAGAATCAACCCAAACACTTTCAAACATCAAGAAACCTTCTCTGGCTGTGGAAATTTGTTCATATCTTACCATGGCACTGAGTATTTTCTAGCTATCACCAAAAAAAAAAAAAAAGCACCAGTTGAAAATTATTTATTTAATTTAATAACGTCTAACTTACTAAGATACAAAACCCAGACCAAACCTGCCATATTCTCATCATCTCATCATTGTCTAACCCAAATCTTAGCAAAAACTGAACACTCTAAATCACCTCCTTCATGTTACCAAGCAAGCTAAGGAAGGGGACAAAACAACAGGAACAAATTCACTATGCTTGCAACCAAGAATTAAAAGACAGCTCTCTTAGTGACGGGTCCCAGAACCCTCCCCATGCTGTACCTACTTCTGTCTGATGACCCTAAACTCCTGCTTCCACAAGCTCTTTAAATATGTCTTATTCCAGATATGAGCTACTATTTAGATGATCAAATGTCTACATTTCCCCTATTCTGTGTGAGGATGAACTAGAAGGACTGTGCTTTAGTTCGTATTTGGGTGTCGCACAGCTAGGTACATAGTCAGCGTGCAAGAGTGCTAACTACCCCCAGTGTCCTGTTCTGTGCCTCAGAGAGGGAAATGCTGTACGGCAGTGTCCCTTTGGTGTAACTGCTGAAATGGCCTTCTTTCCCCAATGAGGAAACATCCCAAATGATAGCAAGCTTCCCTCCAGTGGTGTCATTTTCAGTGAAGCTTGCTTGTGTCGCTTGCAGTTAGGGGTTCATTGGTCAGAAGTGTTTTCTAGAGATGTGTGCATTTGAAGCCATTAGAGACATCTTTGGAGCCGCCAGCTAGCCCAGAAGTTTAATCCACTGTATTAGCTGTAATGGTGGCAGGCAGCTGCTGAAAGACACAGACGACAGGAAGGCAAGAGAGCCAAGCTGCTACCGACACACTCACGCGAGGCTTCAATAGGACCCCCACACATCCCTCGGTGTGGACTTAATATAATCAACAATATTCATAATCTCCAGATCGCTGAAAACATCACCCAAAATGTGCAAGGGTCTGAAAAGACCACTGTAGAAATCTGTGTGTCTGCGCTGTAAGTTTATACATTGAGATTCTAGTATCCTTCCTGTACTGAGGGTCTGGGAGGTGATCATTAGCCTTGGGATAACTTTCGGGATCATTTCTCAGCTGGAGAGCTTCGTATATGAATCCCAGAAAATGGCAAGTTTCTTCTGTTGGAAGGCACTGAACGGCATGGGAACTCTCATCTCTGTCTGCAATGGGGGTCATCAAAAAATAAAGCAGGGTTTTAAAAGCAAGAGAAAGAGTGTGAGCTCGCTTCTCAGGGTCATCCTAAAGGACCCCAGATTGGCACCCATCCATCTGACGGTGATATCTGTCATCTTTGCCACGAGGTCCCCATCTGAAGGCAGACAGCTACAGTACAAATTACGGACTTTGATCCCCACTTGCCTGTTAAGAGCAGAGCGCTAAGTTTGCTCTGTCTTTTCTATATCTCCAAGTGTTTCTGAATGAAGAGATGAGAAATCAAATTGAATCCTAAGGTTCTTTCTTTAGCCACCTCTAAATGGGATCTTAGGAATTTCTATGATTGCTTTGCCTTTTATCCAGCCTGCCGTGTGACTCATCTGCAAAGCACAAATTACCTCGCTCGAGTATTCTTAGGAGAAATAATTAGCCACATGCCCCTCCTTCCACGCGCTCCCCTGTGTGCCTCCAGAGGCCCGGATGCCTGACATAAATCATTTAGTCCTGAGCCCTCGCACACACCTTTCCCACTGGATTCCATAATTGGCAAAGTAGTTGCCAACTGGGTTTAAAGTGATTTGAAATTGTTTTCCATCCAGTCTTGCTGATAGCAAAAGGTTTCCCCTTTACCTCAAGCGTGAGTTACAGTAACATGATTGAATGTAACCAGTTATTCAGCTCAAGCTGTGATTCTGATACAGTATAGACAATATGAATTCCCCCGAGCTCTGTGAGGCCATCTCAATGGTCCGTTTAAGTCCAATTCAATTAGACTCACTATGGTTCTTAGACTTTCTTAGGTAGGTTTGCAGCAGCCCTCGGGGTTGAATGTGAGGCTGGTATTCATCTAGGACTTTTAAATTAGGTCTCAGGTGTCATCATTCTAAATGAATTATTACAGTGGTGTGTTCACACTGCTGTAGCTGAAGCTATGTTAGCATCCCCTCTCAACCACTTTAATCCACTGTGGAGAGAAACTTGTCATGTAAGGTCCCTGCCAGAGAGTAACTTTTTCCTTGCAACCTGGTTTTTAAAATAATTGGCCTACTACGTAAACACTGTGATATGCATTCTTTTTATAAAGGGAGGGAGAAACTGCCTTCCTTTATGTTGGGTCTTTCATTTGTAGGCATGAATGCATTGAAAGAATAGCTCCCTTAGTAGTGTGTGTGTGTGTGTGTGTGTGTGTGTGTGTGTGTGTGTGTGTGTG